>NC_058130.1:797317399-797362705 GCF_016433145.1 Gracilinanus agilis | reverse complement strand
TCCCCTTGGTTTATCCCTTCTAACTTTCTCAGAAGGGTTAGATAAGTGTTTTATATCCCAATAGATAATATAGCTACTCTTCCCTCTCCGGGTTGATTACACTGAGAGTAAGGTTTGATTATTACCTCTTTATGCTCTCTTCCTCTCCTTCTTATAATAGTATTTGTCCCCTCTCCCTCCCATGTCCTCTTTGTGTGTAATAGAATATTCTATTTTCTTATTCACTCAAGTTTCTCTTGGTGTCCCCTGCTATTCACCCCCTCTTTCCCATCCCCCATGCCATCTTAGATTATTTAGTGTTCCACCCTCACCCTGTTAATTATTCTTCTGATTACTATAATAGTGAATATTATAAAAGTGAATAGAGTTCACTACAGAGAATTATTCATAACATTTCTCTACATAGGAATACAGATAATTAGATCTCACTGAGGCCCTTAAAAAGGCAGATTTAAAATTTATAAGTTTTCTTTCTTTCCCCTCTGTTTCTTATTTACCTTTTCATATTTCTCTTGATTTTTGTGGTTGGATATCAAACTTTCCATTTAGCCCTGGTCTTTTCTGTGCAAATACTTGGAATTCTTCAATTTTGTTGAATGCCCATACTTTCCCCTGGAAATATATAGTCAATTTTGATGGGTAGTTGATCCATGGTTGCAGGCCCAGCTCTCTTGCCTTTCTGAATATCATATTCCAAGCCTTACGGTCTTTTAGCGTGGAGGCTGCCAGATCCTGTGTGATCCTGATTGGTGTTCCTTGATATTTGAATTGTCTCTTTCTGGCTTCTTGTAAGATTTTTTCCTTTGCTTGAAAGCTCTTGAATTTGGCAATTATATTCCTGGGCGTTTTCTTCTCTGGATCGAATGTGGTGGGTGTTCTATGAATCCTTTCGATGTCTATATTGCCCTCTTGTTGTAGGACTTCAGGGCAATTTTGCTGAATAATTTCTTTTAGTATGGAGTCCAGGTTTCTATTAATTTCTGGTTTTTCTGGAAGACCAATTATTCTCAAATTGTCTCTTCTAGACCGGTTTTCTTGGTCTGTCACTCTCTCATTGAGATATTTCATGTTTCCTTCTATTTTTTCAGTCTTTTGACTTTGTTTTATTTGTTCTTGTTGTCTTGAGAGATCATTAGCTTCTAATTGCTCAATTCTAGCTTTAGGGACTGGTTTTCGGCTCTAAACTTTTCGTTTTCAGCTATGATCTTTTGGTTTTCTTTTTCAATCTGGTTCACTTTGCTTATCAGTTCATTTGATTTCTGAGCCTCACTTTCCAATTGCAAGATTCTACCTTTTAAACTGTTATTTTCTTGCCAGATCTCTTCCATCTTCCTCAGAATCTCAGTTTTGAACTCTTCCATAGCTTGTGACCCGTTTTCCTTATTTGAGGAGGGTCCAGATGCTTGTTTGTTCTCCTCCTCTGTTTGCTCAGTTGTCTGGGTTTTCTCTGTGTAAAAGTTGTCGAGTGTTAAAGACTTCTTTTTCTTGTTGTTTATCTTTCTCTTCTGAACTTCCTGAGTCTGGGTAGCCATCATTAGCCCAGCAGCTTCTCAGCTTTATCCTCGCACTCGGGGTCTGTCCGCGGTCTTTTGGCTCCTGAGGTCTGAGTTCTGGATTTTTCCAAGGTCAAGCCCCCTGGTGGACCCCCTTGCTTGATCCTCTGCCGGAGGTTCCTTTACAAGTCTCAGGGCGCTGCTTCCACAGTCCTATACCCACCTATGGTGGTTCCCCACTCAGGGTTTCAGAGCTTTAGCTCTTGGCTGTGTCTGCCTCCACCCACGCCTTGGAAATCTATTTCTGCAGAGAGAAGAAGACAGATTCCTTTCAGAGCTGATGTGAAAGCACTGATCATAAATGACTTTCTCAAGTTAATTGGCCACATAACCCAGTAAGTATAGGCATACTCAAGAAGAAATTAAAAAGCTACTATTATTGCTAAGATTTGCTCCTCCTGAAGAATAATTCACTCTGATCAAGGTAAAGATTTTGGAAGTAAATTACTCATGGAGATGTTGGTGTTGGCATGAGTCAAGAAATCTAGACCCTAACCCTAACCCTTTATGACTGCCAAGAGTTTGAGGAATTATACATATGTTGAAGCCCTTAGTGTGAGGGTATGCATCATGGAGAGCTACACAGTCAATAAACACTTATCAAATGCCTACCATGTGCCAGGCACACAGTGGTAAATCATGGGGGAATGAAGGAAATTTAATAACAAACCTTACCCTCAAGGAACTAGTTCATAGTGAAATAGTATACTATACTGAGGTATATGGGAACCCTGAGTGACCCTCAGTGAAGTTTCCTCAGGCTGCTTCTTTCATATCCAAACCCAAGAATCCTCTTCCTGGGCACACCTGGCTGGTCACTGGCCCCCTCAGGAAAGGAATGCACTTGGGTATCTTGGGCTGTGTCTAGAGAATGACATTCTTAGGTTGGGTGGCGCTGGAGAACAAGATTCTGCCTCCTTCCTTGGGGCAAGGTGGGGTATCTCTTGGGGGTGGAGAGCAGCTCCAATAACAAGGTTCCACCTCCTTCCTGGGGGTAAGGGGACATGGGGAAGAGGCATTCCTTGGGGGAGGGGCTTCTCCAGCAACTTCTGTGCTCAGCTCTGATGATCAGAGAACAAAGACCCTTATATGTCACTGCCAGGCCAAAGTGTGGCAAGAGGAGGAAGGCTAGAGCAGCCCCCATTTTCTTCTGTGTTGTCCCACGCCTTCAAGAAAGCTGGAAACAGCCCCTGAAACTGCCGGAGAAGCAGTAGCATGACTTTCTCTTCCAGGGCATCATGCCCTCCACGCTGCCTCTGAGGCCACAGAGCACAGATCCACTCTCTGCCTCCTGTGTGGACTTGAGCTGACCATTATAAAGGTGAAAATTAATGGTTGGGCAATAAGTTTATGAAATTATGTGGTTGCCAATATTTATTATATCTTGAGTCAGAAATTTATTTACAAAATTGAGAGGAAACAATAAAGTAGAGAAATGTGAAGGGAATAAAAAAAGTTATCTATCTTATCTTAATTCAAGGAGAGATTAGCTCTGAACCAGGAAGGCTGATAGTGAGTAATCACATGGCCTCCTCCAAGACAGAAGCTGGTCTCTCCAGAAACTAGGAAAGGAGTCAGTCTTTCACTCACCCCATGAAGTAGTCCAGGAGTCAGAGTCCAAGTTGAAGCCGAGCCCACATTCCAAGCCACAATCTCCAGCAAAGCTCCCTCAAGGACTCTCTCCAGTCAGGAGACCATCTCCACAAGACTGACTCAAGCCTCAGGATTCATGGATTTTTATGGTGACTTCTTGTCTCTTCCCCTCTTCACAGGGGTCCATCACAGTTTCCAAATTATCTAGCACTTCCCAGGGGACAGTGTCTGTGGGATCACCTTCTGGAGAGACGAAGTCTCATCAAAAGAAGTCACGGATTCTTGGCTGATTCATAGGATCCACAAGTTGGGGGCTGAGTGGAAAGTGTGCAGCTCTCTCAGGAAGTGACTCATGAGCTCTCCAAGTCCCTTGCTGGCTTCTCACCTGGCACTAAGCAGGGTTTTCAGTCTTCTGTGGATTCAATTCAAAAGTAGACAAAGGAATAGTATACTTGTCATATCTCTGGGAAAGGAAAGATTTTAAAACCAAGCAAGAGTTAGAGAAAATTACAAAATGCAAATTAAATGGTTTTGATTATATTAAACTAAAAAGCTTTTGTACAAACAAAAACAATGCAGCCAAAATCAGAAGGGAAACAACAATTGGGAAAAATCTTTATAACAAAAAATTCTCACAGGGGTCTAATTACTCAAATATACAAGGAGCTAAATCAATTGTATAAAAAATCAAGCCATTCCCCAATTGATAAATGGGCAAGAGACATGAATAGGCAATTTTCAGGTAAAGAAATCAAAAGTATCAATAAGCACATGAGAAAGTGTTCTAAATCTCTAATAATCAGAGAAATGCAAATCAAAACAACTCTGAGGTATCACCTCACACCTAGCAGATTGGCTAACATGACAACAGGGGAGAGCAATGAATGCTGGAGGGGATGTGGCAAAATTAGGACATTGATGCATTGCTGGTGGAGTTGTGAACTGATCCAACCATTCTGAATGGCAATTTGGAATCATGCTCAAAGGGCTATAAAAGAATGCCTGCCCTTTGATCCAGCCATACCATTGCTGGGTTTGTCCTCCAAAGAGATCATAGATAAACAGACTTGTACAAAAATATTCATAGCTGCGCTTTTTGTGGTGGCAACAAACTGGAAAAGGAGGGTATGTCCTTCAATTGGGGAATGGCTGAACAAACTGTGATATCTGCTGGTGATGGAATACTATTGGGTTCAAAGGAATAATGAACTGGAGGGATTCCATGTGAACTGGAGAGACCTCCAGGAAGTGATGCAGAGTGAAAGGAGCAGAGCCAGAAGAACATTGTACACAGAGACTGATATACTGTGGTAAAATCGAATGTAATGGACTTCTGTACTGGCTCGGCTCAGCTCAGCTGGACGCTTTCCAGGGACTTCCACACAGGCGGGTGGGAGGCTCAGAGGGAAGACAAGAGGTGAGGCGTTGGGCCGTCTGTTGGACCCAAGGTCTATGGAGCCCTGCACTGAACTTGCAGCCCAGTCTGTGGCCCCTGCCGGGAATCAGACTCTCCCATTAGGAAGCCTCTGAAGAGGGCAAGAGAAGGTAGCAGACGCGGAGCCTGCAGGGACGTCGCCATTTGGGCCAGGGCCGCGGCAAGGCACGACGGCCTCCGGGGCTCTGGGCAGCCCCCTGAACACTGGCCTTGACCACGGGAGGCCATTGCCAGCCTCTTCCACAGGAGACCCAGGGAGGGCGGTGGCCCATCAGTCAGGTTTGAAGGAGGCTGGGAGGTCGCTGAGGGAGAGCAGGGAGAGGCTTCCTGGGGAGTCCCTCAAAGTCCTCCTCAGACTCCCCGGAGGAGCCCTCCTCGGACCGTGGCTTTCCCATCTTTCTAGGAGCTGAGTTTGTTGGCCGAGGAGCCTCCCGCTGCTTCCACAGCCTCCTCCCTCTGGCAGGTGTCCCCTGGAGCCCCCCTCCTGGCGCTGTTCCCCATCCCTCACCGCCTCCTCCTGTGCAGGGTCTCCCGAGAAGAGTGGAGCTCCTGGAGGCCAGAATGATCTTTCTTTTGGCTTGGATCTACAGGCCTGGCCCCGCCCAGGCCCAGTACACAGTAGGTGCTTCATAAATGCTTCTTTCCTTTCTCCCAGAATTGTGGCGAAGGTCCCGAGTCTGGCTCAGCACCCGCTGATTCTCCCGTCCCTACGGTGGGCCTCCATTTCAGGGGAGTGAAAACAAAGTCACCCTCGAACAGGGGCCTCCATACAAGGCGGATTGAGAGCTGGGCCGGGGTTCAAATCTCTGGCATTTAGAGTGAGGATTTAACCCGACTGTCAGCAGATTAAGCCCCCCCAGCTGTGGCTTCCTCTGGAGGGAGTCACCAGCCCTGGGGGAGGCCATGGAGCCCCAAAGGAAATCCCGGGGCCTTCCTGCAGGGGGAGCCCAGGAGACACGCCGCGGAGCCAATCCACAGCGCTAAGATGGAGGGGAAACGGGCCTCTGGGCCGGCCTGCAGAGCCTGGCAGAGGCGGCACGAAGGGAACATCTGCAGCCCCCCGCCGAGCCCTGCCCGACGAACACTGCGGCTCTGTAGCATTAAGTGACCAGGAAAGGGGGACGAGGAAGACCACGAGCGCCCTCTGACCCTTCCTGGGCTCAAGGAAGCTTCAACCAGCCCCGAGGGGAGAGTGCCAGGAGGACCTCCATTCAAATCATGCCTCAGACAACTATGCGCCGGGTGACCCTGGACAAGTCACTTCACCCTCATCTGTAAAACAAACCAGAGCAAGAAATGGCCGAGCGCGCCTGCTATCTGCCAGGAAAATCCCCAAAGGGCCCCCGAGAGCCAGACTCAACGGAAATGATCCCACAAGTTGCCGCCCTCCAGGCCAGCCTGGCTGCTTGCTGCCCCCAGAAGGCCTGGACTCCTCCCTCCTTCTCTGTTCCTCTTGGAGTCCAAACTTCCTCTAGAACCCAGGCCAGAGGGACCCCCTGGGCCGCCGCAGGCCCCCCCATCCCGGGTTTTACTGTTTCTGTAAGGATTCGTCTCCCCCCTCAGGAGGGCCTCTCCAGCCCTTGTCTCCCAAGTCGGGGGCGCAGCACAGGCCTTGCTGAGCTCAAGCTCTCCCACAGGGAGGAGAAGCGAAGAAAAGGCGGCTCAGGACCCTCGAGGCACCCTTCCGAGCCGCAGTTCTTCAGACTGGCAGCTCCTGAGGTGAACTCGGCATTGGTGGGGGCAAAGCCGAGCCCGAGGTCTTGGGCAGATTCCCTGATCCCTCGGCTTCTTCTTTTTTTTTTAACCCTTAACTTCTGTGTATTGGCTCCTAGGTGGAAGAGCGGTAAGGGTGGGCCATGGGGGTCAAGTGACTTGCCCAGGGTCACACAGCTGGGAAGTGTCTGAGCCCGGATTTGAACCCAGGGCCTCCCATCTCTAGGCCTGACTCTCCATCCACTGAGCTACCCAGCTGCCCCTCCACGGCCTCTCCTGACAAGCTTTTACTCTCTGGCCCCTGGTCCTCCCATCCATTACAAAGCCCTCGAGCAGCGGTTCCCAAACTTCTTTGGCCTGCCGCCCCCTTTCCAGAAAAGATATGACTTAGCTTCCTGGAAATTAAGTTTTTAACATTTTAATAGCAATTAAGAGGAAAGATCAATGCGCCTGCGGCCATCACAGGATCGCTGCAGCACCCAGCAGGGGGCGGTGGCGCCCACTTTGGGAATCACTGCTCTAGAGGAAGGGAGAGGATCAGAGCTTCAGCAGAAAGAGGCCACCTCCGAGGAGAGAGAAGCCGCTCCTCCCTCGGCAACGTGGGATCGGACAGTCCACCAGGCAGGAGATGGGGAGGAAAGGAGGAGGCTGGACGAGTAGTCGGGCAAAGGAGCGGCTCGCTTATCTGGGGGAATCGGGTTCCTGCTGCCACTTGGTCTCCCACATTTGAGAGAACCCCTCGATATTGGTCAGGATGGAGTGAATCAGGCTCGCTCACTTTTATTGTTGGTGTCCGAAAAGTCGCAGAATGCTGTTTGCTGATTTGATGTTGTTTCAACCTTGTAATGTGCCGGCGGGTGATATAAGGTGGGAATAAAACATCTTAGAGGGGGCAGCTGGGTAGCTGAGCAGGTGGAGAGCCAGGCCTAGAGACTGGAGGTCCTGGGTTCAAATCCGGCCTCAGACACTTCCCAGCCATGTGACCCTGGGCAAGTCACTTGACCCCCATGGCCCTCCCTTACCACTCTTCCACCTATGAGCCAGTACACAGTATTGACTCCAAGATGGAAGGGGAGGGTTTAAATTTAAAAAAAAAATCTTAGAAACTGTCAGGGACCAACAAATCTGAGGGTGGTTATGAGGAGCAAGTGAGATCATTACAAAGCGTCTAGCACAGGGCCCGGCACAGAGGTGCTACAGAAATGTGGGCTCTTCCTGTTTATGATTACAAGAGTTCAACCCATTCCTGGCATACAGCAGGTGCTTCATAGATGTTACACTAACCGGCATATGGTTGGCACTTAATAATTAATTGCTTGTTGACTAAGTCAAGTGGCCAGACAGCATCTATTCGAAGACTTCGCTTGAGGATGAATCAATCACCTCCTGAGGGGGCCCATCCTATTTTTTGGACAGTTTGACCGATTTGGATTTGGACTTGATTTGGATTGACTTCTCATCGTTCATTCAGTCACGTTTGCTCTTTGTGACCCCCGTGGGCCAGAGCACTCCGGGTGCTTGTCTTCCGCTGCCTCCCAAAGTCTGTCCACGCTCACGTTGGTGGCTTCCAGGGCTCCATCTCTCCATCTCATCCCCTACCTTCCCCTTCTCCTCTTTGCCAACATCAGGGGCTCTTCCAATGAATGGTCCGAATGGATCTCCTTAAGCATTGCCTGGCTGGATCTTTTTGCCATCCAAAGGACTCTCCAAAGTCTTCACCAGCAGCACCATCCAAAACGCCAATTCTGTGGCGCTCAGCTTTCCTCGTAGCCCCGCTCCCATCGCCATTCCTTGCTGCTGGAAAACCCAAGAGCTTTGACTCGATGGCCCTTCGTCAGTAAGGCGATGTCTCTGCTTCCTAGTATGCTCGCCAGGCTTGCCGGTTTTCCTTCAAAGCAGCCAGTGTCATTCGCAATGATCTTTGAGCTCAAGAATAGAAAACCCGACTCTGCTTCCATGTTTGCTTGCTGTGGTTTGGTTGTTTTTTGTTCTGTCCGACTCTTTGTGACCCCTTTTGGGATTTTCTCGGCAAAGGAGGAACAATAGGGTTCTGAATTGGTCCAAATGATTCTGGAGAGCAATTTGGAATTATTCAAAATGATTAAAAGGTCCGCACTCAGCTATCTACTAACCCAGAGATTCCGCTAATGAAGTCAATGACAAAACAGAAAGGCCCTAACAGCGATACAGCGATACAGCGATACAGCGATAGCAGCACTTTTTGTTGGCGTAATAAACAAACAAATAAACAACAACAACAAAAAAAAAAAAACAAGAAATAAACCAAATCTCCCACAATGGGGAACAGCTATAAAGTTGTGACATGAACATAATCAAATATGCTGATGCTGCCAGACAATGAAGATAGACAAGTGGGACAGCCTGACCAAGATGAACTTAATATGGTTTTTTTTTTAACCCTTGTACATCGGTGTATTGTCTCATAGGTGGAAGATTGGTAAGGGTGGGCAATGGGGGTCAAGTGACTTGCCCAGGGTCACACAGCTGGGAAGTGGCTGAGGCCGGGTTTGAACCTAGGACCTCCTGTCTCTAGGCCTGACTCTCACTCCACTGAGCTACCCAGCTGCCCCTTAATATGTTTTTTAAAAAGCAAACAACTGTGTGACCCTGGGCAAGTCACTTGACCCCCATTGCCCACCCTTACCGCTCTTCCACCTAGGAACCAATACACAGAAGTTAAGGGTTAAAAAAAAAAAAAAGCAAACAATATGTGAGCGATTTGGGATCACCCATATGTTCATCTTTTTCAGATCTGCTTTACAGAAATACTCGTTCTGAGGAAGTGTTTAAGCTCTGAATATGATATAATTTTAAATGATTATGATAAATACGGAAAGGCAAGGGAAGACGAGCTAACTGACCCCAAATGAAAGGGAAGTGGCAAATAGAATTCACAGTGAATACAACGTAAGCAAAGAACAAAACCACTGTGAAATCATGACTAAATCTGGCCTCAGAGATGTAATAATATAATACCGTGCACGTATACAGGACTTTAAAATTTGTAAACTTTTTAACAACTTTCCAGAGATTACCACGCTTGGTCCTTACAACAACCCTTTGAGGAAGGTGGTGTTATCACCCTCATTTCACAGGTGAAAAAACAGAGGCTGGTGAGGTCAAGTGACTTGTCTAGGGTCAAACAACTGAGAGGCGTCTGAAACAGTATTTGAACTGAGGTCTTTCTGCCTCTAAATTCTGCCGAGAGCCTCTCAGAAAAATAAGATCCTATCAGGGCTCCATGAAAGTCAGTGCAGATGGCAAAGCCCTGCCTTGATTTCTGTGATCTGAAAATCAGGTCACAAGATGGATAGATAGCCCAATCAGATCCTTCTATGTGACTCTCTTCTGATCAACACTTTTTATTATTAAAATTATTATAATCTATATTTTTAGGATAGCCCCAAGACTAATAGAAATCCCCTCATAGAAAATCTTTTAATTACTCTATAATAAACCAGCATTTAATGAGTTAATAACTCCCATCCTTAGTAAAAAAACAAGACAGGAGAAGCTGCCTTTTCTCTGTCTCAGAGTTTGAAGGTCACAACATGGCAAAATAAAAATACCTTTTTGCCTCGATCCTTTCTCACACTGAATTTAACCCTATGAAGCCAAAACATTCTCACACTTCACTACTTTCCCACGTTAGAGTTGCCCCCACCCCGAATTTAGGAGTTCTCACACTAATCCACTTTTGAAATAAGTTGAAGGTTCTTTTATAAAAATAAAACTTAGATAAAGTAGAGCTTTGGTAACCTTGAAATCTGTTTAGACTAAAGTGAAATTGATATGAGAAATTGAACTTTGCTTGCCAACTTTTCTGTGAACCTTGAGTTCTTCTCTGTTTTGAATTTTAAATGTAAATTTTCCCAGCATTTGTGTGACTGTGAGAGAAAGGAACAAAAATAAAGATTCTACAGGAAGTGGCATAGAACAGCTTCCAGAAACCCACTGTGTCTCCAACTCTTTTTCTTCCTCTCGGCTAAACCATCACACCTCTCAAGAAAACTGGAAACTTCTGGCTGGCTTCCAGCAGGTAGCTTTGTCATCTGCACTGACTTTGATGGAGCCCTGATAAGATCTTATTTCTCTGAGAGGCTGTAGGCAAAATCCCTCAAACTATCTACTGTGCCATGTCCCTGTGAGAAGGCACTTCTGATGTTTCTTTGCAGAAGAATGATTGGGGCAAGGAGAAAGGGAATCGAAGGAATGACTGGGGATGTGGGCTTCTGTCCATGTTGGACTTGTTGATATTTTGGCCCATCTTGCTGAATTGTTTTTGTTCCTCTCATCACTTGTTCAGAGGGAAAGTCTTCTGGGAGAGGCGAATTCTTTGGGAACAACAGGTGATGTGTAGACAAAAGATATCAATCAATAAGAATTGTTTTAAAAGATAGTATGAAGGGGAAGGTGGGTGGCCCAGTGAATTGAAAGCCAGGCTCAGAGACTGGAGATCCTGAGTTCAGATGTGGCCTCAGACACTTCCTAGCTGTGTGACCTTGAGCAACTCACTTAAGTCCCAATCCCTGACTCTTGCCTCTCTTTTGCCTCAGAACCAATATACAATAATGATTCTAAGACATAAGATAAGGGTTAAAAAAAAGAGTAAAAAATACTTTATGAAATGCTTTACTAAGAAAAAAATGATATCTCCAACATTTCCTCAATCTACAAGCTGGATAACCGCCTCAAAAGTACAAGGATTATGAGTCTGCCACAGCTTGTCTTGGGTGACTGGGTAACAGCCCTTTGTAGTCTTCACTTCCCCGGTATTCCTTCCCCACCTCTTTAATGAATTTCTCTTAAGCCTACAGGCTGCATTTCTGATACTGTCTGAAAATCAGCCATTTGCCTTTCTCTAGATTTGTATCATCTCCTGTTCTCAATACTGGCTCACTCGGCAATGAAGCACGCCTGCCAGCTCTTTATGAAGCCTTGCAGAGAGACTCTGGGTCAAGTGACCGGAAGTCTTCCAGAGCTGACAGTCAGTCCCTTATCATCTCCCTTCTTACCAACTATAACTGATTAGCCTTTCTGCCCTTCCCACTTGGGTGGCCCAAACACAATGAGAATCCTTCTCCCTCTTCTTGGTCATTGGTATCTCTCCTACCTCAAGATTCTGCCTCTTCTTCACTGTCCTCTTTGCCTCAATACAGTTTTTGGTGTTGGCGAAACTTCAGAGACTGAGTGCCCAAACCATGTGTCCCGCCCCTACCCCAGATGGGGGAGGGAGGAAGTATGAGGAAGCACTCCCTTTGGCCTGCTGGGCAGAGGGTCGGGTGAGGGTCCTCAGGCCAGGAGAGGGGGAGGGGAGCAGCCTGGCCCCCTGTCCCTTTGGCTTTCTTGTAACAAACTCTGGTGAACTCTGTGCTGAGGTGACAGCACCCATGCTCAAGGCAAAGGTCCCGAGTGCTCCCTCAGGCACACACATTCACCAATATGAGCTTAAGAAAACCCATAAACCAAGAACACACCTCTTCCTTTTTTGGTATCTTTTCTGATTTCTGCTCCAGTCCTTCCTTCAGGTCTCATCTAAGGGCCCCTTCTCCTCCCTGCAGTGGGAGTGATGCCTTCCCTCTGACACTATCTCCAACTCACTCAACCTAGGGCTTGTTGGTACTTGGTCCTCTGAAAGTTGCCTCCTGTTGGACTGTGCGCTTCTCAAGTGGTTTCAAGACTTGGGTTTCTGTCTCCACTTTTTAGCACAGTGTATGGTCTTTGTTTTACTGACATACCTGACTTGTCCTGTAATAGGGGGTGGGATCCCTTAGAGCCCCAGGCCATAGAGAGCACTTGAGGGACACCTCAGTTTCTGACACCAGGAACACAAGTAGCTCAAGAAAGCTGACCAGGGGCGATCAGAGGCAGCTGCACAAACACTGAAGTCATTTCATACACATTTATGATCTGAGCCCCTCGCATTGATGGGTGCCTTTTGCTTACCCCCCAGACGTGGTGACTCCTCAGAGTAACATGTAATAACTTACCTCCTCCATGATATGTATCTTTTTGATCACCCCTCAAATATCAAAACTTTTCACAAATATATTACTGACAGCAGCAACCATTGCTTGCACCCCTGATGTCAAGGTGCTATATACAGAGGGATTACTGACAGACCATCAGTCAAACCTCAGAATCCCCCCACTTGTCATGTAGTTCCCTTTGTCTATAAACTATGTAAGTTCTCCTTTCTTCTCTTTTCAGAAAGGCAGTTTTCCACCTTCACTCTGCTTCCTGGCCATTTAATTCTTTCTCCTAATAAAATTTCTTTATAAGATTTGCTATGAGCCTCTCACTCCTGGACTGAGTTGGAATTCCTCCCACAACATTCACGAGCCCATGGGGTTTTCTGGGCAAAGATACTAGAACAGTTTGCCATTTTCTTCTCCATGTGCTCTCATTTTACTGATGAACTGAGGCAGAACAGTCAAGTGATCTGCCTCCAGCCACATGGCCACTGTTGGAGGTTGGATTTGAACTCAGATATTCCAGGCCTGGTGATCTATCCACTGTACTTCTTTTAAAAAACATAAGGTATTAAGTACCAAGTATACTGGTTTCTTCTAATAACAACCACTTTTATTAGAATTGTTGCCCTTTTGTGTCCTCAAAATTTCATTCTTGAATTTCCCAATTCCCTCCTAGACTGATTTCTCTGGTAGAATTTTAGGCCAGGGGATAAGCCCTGTTCTTCTTCTTAAACTTTTGAAGTGTTTTTTTTTTCTAAAACCTAGGGGTTGAATCTGAGACTGTCTCACTTTCTCTTCTCTTCCTGCCTCTGATGGTCCTACTTGTGTGATTTTGGGCTATTCTTTCCCCCGCATTGTTTTCCTTATATGTGAAAACCAGGGTGTCAGAGAACATGGCCTCCAAGGTCCTTCCAGCTCTCAAACCATAATCTAACACTAGGAGCAAAGTTTCCCAGGGAGTGATGCTTCTCCCTGTGAAAAAAAATTCTTTATTGTCTATCTTGAGTTAACACTAACTTAAGTACCCCTACTTAGTACCTCACTAGACCAAGAAGACAGGATTAACTCTTTGTCTACTTTTGAATTGAATCAACAAAAGACTGAACACTCTATTTAGTACTAGATGAGAAGCTAGCAAGGTACTTAGAGAATTCATACCCTTAGAAATTCAATCATTCAGGAAACTATGAACCTTTTTTATGAGAATTTGATCCCACAGGTGAGAAGTTGATCCCACAGACATGTGATTGACCCCTGTGAAGAGGGGAAGGGACAAGAAGTCACCATAAAAGCAAGTGCCAGACTCCTTTAGGAGAGATTGTCTTTGAGAAGATAGTCTGAAGAGATTGTTGTAAAGATGGGATTAACTCTCCCCAGCCCATTTTTAGATTTTATCACCAGAAGCATATACACCCCACTTATTATTAAGCAACCCTGCATTACAGGAGGTCTGTGACCCACATGTGTGATGTCAGAATCAATTGACTGCCCCCAGGGCAGTCCTAAGCAAAGCTTTAGCTGTAATTGGTCCATGTAAAAGTGGATGGAAGGCACAGGAAGTGATGAAAGAAATGGTCTTCAAAAGTGGCAAGAACTTCCTGTGACCAGATCTTTCGCCTTCAACTTGACCCTGGAGGAGCTCCAGCTAAGGACATCATACTGCTTTCCCTTAGAACTACCACATGGGTGAGTGAAAAAGGCTGAATCCTTTCCCTGGCTTGTTCTGCAAGTACTAGCCTCCAGAGAGGCGCTTTGTCTTGGAGGAGGCCTCGTGACTAAAACCCTTCTTTAATTTACCTCTGGGCCTCCTTTGCTGGGGCATCTTAAACCCTGCCTGGTTCAGATCAAGTCAGAATAGCTACTTTCTGTGATTTTCTTACTTTCACTTTTTCTCCTTTTGTAAATAAACTATCATAAAAAGTCATTTGGAATTGAGTAATAATTCCTGGTGACCACACTCTTATAAATTTATTCATACCCTTTTATTTTTACCTTTTACATTGTCTTATGGGGATAGTCTTCTGACTAGGGAGAGTCTTCAAGGGAGCTTCACTGGAGACTGCAGCTTGGATCCTGGGCTTCAACTTTGACTCTTGATTCCTGGACCTCTTCGTTGGGTGAGTGAAAGGCTGACTCCTTTCCTAGTTTCTGGAGAGACTAGCTTTCATCTTGGAGGAGGCTATGTGGTTACTCACTACCAGCCTTCCTGGTGGAGAGCTAATTAATCTCTGCCTGGATTAAGCAGACCTGGAGTAAACATTTAGGTTGATAGGATAGAGAACCTCTCTAACCTCTTCACAATTCTCTACTTTAATGTTTCCTCTCCATTTTGTAAATATTTGTATAATACATTTCTGACTCGAGATAATATTGGCATCCACATAATTTCATAAAATTATTGTCTAATCATTAAATTTAATGCTTACATCCCCAAGGTTTCTATTGGGGGTGTTGGAACACATGGCCTCCAAAGTCCTTTCCAGCTCTTAATCCCTTAGGAGCAAAGTTTAAAACAAAGCCATCATTTCTCTCCCAGAAGTTTCCTGTCATTTCCACCACAGTAATCTATTCCCGTTTTTTTTTTAAGAAAACTGATATTTTTTGAAGAATATAATAATTATTAAAGAGGGGCAAGAGGTTATTAGCTTCCCTTCTTTTGAAAGAGCTCTAGCAGCCTTCTGGTTAACTGAAGTTCCTTAGCACTAGTAAAATCTTGCCTGTGTGGGAAGCTTAGAATGAATTTCCTGAATTTGCCTTCTTTCTCTTTGTGTCCAGGTGCTTTACTGCAGAATTCAGTGTTTATTCTTTCTCCATCCACTGATCTTCAGCAAATGCTCTAGTATGCACAACAGTTGGCTTTTTTACTGTCCAAATCAGTGTTGTTCTTAATCTGGATTCAATTAATACCTTTTAAAAAAGAAATTTTGTTGCCTGCATTTCAGTGTCCTTTGAAATCCTATGTATTTTACTTAATGCTTTGAAAAAAAACCTGTTATTCTGAAAAAGGTACCAGACTTTGTCAGAATACCAAAGGGAACTATGGCACAAAAAACATTCAGAACCTCTGGTCTGCATGGCTGTTAGTACTCTTGGATGACAAAATTCTTATTCTCCATCCACTTCATCTATATAAATGAAAAAAAAAGCATTTAAGCACTTACTGTACCCAAGGCTAGATAAATCTAACAGAAACATAGACAAAAGGAAAAATACAGAGCTAAAATGTTGGAGAAGTTAGAGCTTAAACACTAAGTTTTCTGAATGATAACACTAAAGAATACACACATTACTCAGAATCATATGATACCTTTATAAAACCATACCATGAGCCAGGACACAGAGAAATGAAAAATATCAAAAATAAATACTACATGCTACCTTATGGACCATAACAGATTAAAAAAAGTAACCAATACAAAGTACAAACAAAAGAAACACACCTGAATAGACATTTAACAATAATATATCTCAAATAACAAGTGGGTCAAAGGTTGAATCACAGTAACAATAATATGAGAGAGAATAACAATAAGACAAAATACCAAAATTTCTGGGAGGCAGTTAAAGTATCTCAGAGGATAAATTATATCCCTAACAACATATATTAAAAATAGAGAAAAATAGAGGAATAGTAAACTGAATATATAATAAAATTAGAAAATAAATAAGCACAAAATAAATACCAAAAGGACAATTTTCAAAATAGGGCATAAATTCAGAAACTTCAAAAAAAAAGACTGTTGAACTAATAACATAACTAATAACTGGTCATTTAAAAAGACTAATACATTGATAACTTTTTACATCACCAGGAGAAAGGAAAATTAAATTAACAAAATCAAAAAATAAATACCATGAAGTCACAACAAAGAAGAAAAGAACATTAAAGGATTTCTCTTTGATACTAAATCTCTGATATAGGCTTCTGCTTTAGCCAAAGGCCCTCCCACATTAATTATACTCATGGGGTTTCCCTTTGATATTGCATGACAGAAAGTAAAGTGATATCTAAAGGTGAAAACATTCAATATTTGTTATAATCATACTCTCCAGTATGCCTCCTCTGTGTTTTAACTGGAAGCCTGTCCACCTTCATAAGGTTTGGCCCAGTACAAATTCACTCAAGTTTAATAAATTCTGTTTTCTGATTGAAAGACTTTGCACATTGATTGCAGTGAGAGGGCTTCTCACTCTAGTAAAGTATTCCCCCTAGGAATAAAGCTTACCATCACTCGTTACATTCAGAAGGTTTCTCTTCAGTATGGGTTTTCTGGTGCCTAGTAAGATCTGCTCTCTGCCTATAGGCCTTCCCACATTTATTACATTCATAAGGTTTGGCTCCAGTATGAATTCTCAAATGTCGAGTAAGTTGTGTTCTCACCCGAAAGGCTTTCCCACATTCGTTACATTTATAAGGTTTGGCTCCAGTGTGAATTCTCTGGTGCCGAGTAAGCTGTGTTCTCACCCGAAAGGCCTTCCCACATTCAGTACATGCATAAGGTTTCTCTCCAGTGTGAATTCTCTGATGATACATTAATTCTGCACTCTCCCAAAAGGCCTTCCCACATTCATTACACTCATAAGGTTTCTCTCCAGCATGAATTCTATGGTGTCGAATAAGTTCTACCCTCTGGGGGAAGGCCTTTCCACATTCGTGACATTCATATGGTTTATCACCAGTATGAATTCTTAAATGTTGACTAAGTGTTGCCCGTCGGGAAAATGCTTTTCCACATTCGTGACATTCATATGGTTTCTCTCCAGTATGAATTCTTTGATGGTAAGTAAGGGCTGAACTGGTAGTAAAAGCCTTCCCACACTCATGACACTCATATGGCTTCTCACCAGTGTGATTTCTTTGATGCAGTGTGAGCTCTGCACTCTGTCGGAAGGCTTTTCCACAATCAAGACATTCATAAGGTTTCTCTCCTGTGTGTATTTTCTGATGTCGAGTAAGTTCTGAGCTCTGGCAGAAAGCCTTCCCACATTCATGACATTTATAAGGTTTCTCTCCATTATGTATTCTCTGATGTTGGGTAAGCTTTCCACTCACACGAAATGCTTTGCCACATTCATTACATTCATAAGGCTTCTCCCCAGTATGAATTCTCTGATGTCGAGAAAGCTGTTCACTTAGGCGGAAGGCCTTCCCACATTCATTACATTTATAAGGTTTCTCTCCAGTATGGATTCTCTGATGATAAATGAGTTCTGCATTTTGCCAGAAAGCTTTCCCACATTCATGACATTCATAAGGTTTTTCTCCAGTGTGAACTCTCTGGTGTTGGTTAAGCTGTGCGATCAGACGGAAGGCCTTCCCACATTCAGAACATTCGAAAGGTTTTTCTCCAGTGTGAATTCTTCGATGTTGGGTAAGTTGTGAACTCTGCCAGAAGGCTTTCCCACACTCATGACATTCGTAATGTTTCTCCCCAGTATGAACTCTCTGATGATAACTTAGTCCTGTTCTCTGACGAAAGGCTTTCCCACATTCATGACATTCATATGGTTTTTCTCCAGTGTGAACTTTCCGATGATAACTTAGTCCTGTTCTCTGGCGGAAAGCTTTCCCACATTCAGGACAGACATATGGTTTCTCTCCAGTATGAACTCTCTGATGATAAATTAGACCTTTCTTCTCACGGAAAGACTTTCCACATTCACTACATTCATAAGGTTTTTCTCCTGTATGAATTGTCTGATGGCAAGTAAGATGTGCACTCAAGCGGAAAACCTTGCCACATTCGTTACATTCATATGGTTTCTCCCCAGTGTGAATTGTCTGATGACGAATAAGGTGAGCACTCTGGCGGAAGACTTTCCCACATTCATTGCATTCATAAGGTTTCTCCCCAGTATGAATTGTCTGATGTCGAGTAAGTTGTGTATTAAGGCGGAAAACTTTCCCACATTCATTGCACTCATAAGGTTTCTCCCCAGTATGAATTCTCTTGTGTTCAATAAGGTGTATACCCAGAAAGAAAGCTTTCCCACATTCATTACAAATATAGGGTTTCTCTCCAATACGAGTTAACTGATGGGAATTACCGGATGGGCTATCGTTGAAGGCTTTCCCACAGTTATATTCATATGTTTGCTCTATAGGATATAGTCTATGATATTCAATAAAGTCTAATTTAGAACCAAAGGATTTCCCACACTCATTATACTTAGAAAATATTTTCTTAGAGCAGATTCTATTACATGAATTTATGTCTGAATATAGACTGACATTCTTTCTGTCAGTAGGACAACCTTGGAGACTCTGTCCTTTACATACTCCCTGCTGTGGAACAATGACTGGTCTAAGACTGAAACTTCTGTCATAGGGATTACTCTCTTGCCCTTGTGCTTTCCTGGGAGTTTTCCTTTGGATGATTTCTTCTAGCTGAGAATTTCTATCCTCCTTGCTCTGCTGCCTCTGTAACACAGCATCACATCCCCAGGCCACTCTGAAGTTGTAGACCAAGGAACCATTCCATCTCATGAATCTTTTCTGAGATGATGGTTCCAAAGAAATGTTCAGCTTTGGACCTGATTCCTGGGTATCAGGCCTAGTCTTCCGATCTGAAAGAAAGAAAAGTGTAAACATCCCCATATTTATCCCCATTGTTGCCTTGTCCTTAGATATTTCTTGCATCTCCTGCAGTCAAACCTCAACAGGAAAAACAAATAACAAATATCCCTTTATGTTTGCCATATACATTTATAATTTGTATTATCATTCACAACCACCTCGTGAGATGAGGACAGTTATTACAATTTAAAAATGAAGACACTGAAGCCCACTATGACCTGGAGACTTGCCTAGGGCCAAACAAATGACTGGCAGAAACAGAACCAGAGCTTAAATCTGCACTGCCATCCCAACAGATCCACCCAAGGAACTAAACTGACTGCTGACAAATATTGAAACAAGGCTAAAGAATCATCAATTACAGACAACGTGAAGAAGATTCTTGAATGGACTTGGGAGTCTTGGTCTGCCCTAATCTTCTGCCCTCGGTTTCCTAGCAAAACTAAGATTCTATGATTCTAAATATTCCTTATCCCTACTACATATATTCCTGAGTCTGAGAAGGGCAACAAAAGAAGAACAGAGCTAATTAGTCCTGTCTCTTTTCCTTCAGGTTCTCCTCTGAAGTTTTCCCTTTCATAAATTCTCTAAAATAAGAAAAAAAAACAAACACCAAAAACCCATACCTGCTGTCTTAGAATTAATACTGTCAGTTCCAAGACAGAAGAGCAATGAAGGCTAGGCAACTGGAGTTAAATGACTTGCCTAAGGTCACCCAGCTAGGAAGAATCTGAGGCTAGATTTAAATCCAGGACCTCCCATCTCTAGGTCTGGCTCTCTATCCACTGAACCACCTAACTGTCTCTTTCATTTCTTCTTATAAGGTCCAGACTTGTGTCACATACAGGATTGAGAATCTAGTATTTAACAAAAAAGGACATAACTGAAGACAATATGTTTTAAGGAAAATGAATCACTATTAATTTCATTGTGAATGTCTTAAGAGCCCAGCCTTTGGGGTATGACTACCTAGGCTTTAACCCACCTCTCAGGTTTCTTATCTACATGAGCCCCTGGGCAAGTCACACCAGGATCTCCCTAAGGCTTCCCTTCCTCACGAATGAGGAATGATGGAGCTGGACTACAAGACACCGGAGGTTCTTCTCAGCTCTTGATATCTGATCCTATCACCCCAGAATCAAAGAATTTCAAAATTGGACAGGACCAACATCATGTGGAAGAAACAGTATCCTGTGTGTTTGTCTTGTAAGATGGAAAGAAAAAGAGCCTCCAAAAATATAAGAAAAGGTGTTTAAAAAGAGAAAACAAAAATACCTTCGCTCTGGACCAGCTCCAAACGCCATTCAAAGATCCCTCCCTGGGGCAGAATGTCCCACACCAGGAAGTAGAGGGAGGGAACCCCAGGAGGTGCAAGGCATGCTGGGGATATAGCTCCCTAGCACAGCGTAACCGAGGTCGGCTGCACATTTGTTACATCGTGACCGCGCTGGGAAGTCATTGGCTGGTACAGACCTGAAGCAAAGCCCCGAGTGGCCGTACAGCGTGGGCCAGAAGACCTCCACCAAGACAGGGTTCCAGTGTGGGAGGACGCGAATGGTGCCAGGACCCACTTACCTGCACAGCTGACCCTCATCCCGGGGGCTTCCCCTCGCTCCAGCTGCTCGATCACATCCGGCTTTGAAGAGGCCAGGCCTGTTTGTTGGAAAAGAAAAAAGCGTCGGACAGAGCTCAGAATCCTGTTCTCGGCACTGGCATGGAGGGGTCCTGGGAAGGGCCACGAGGGAGCCTGCGCTCTGCCTTCTGAGGATGTGCCGTCGTGCCGCCGGGCAGCTGCGAGGAAAGGGGCCCCGGCACGGCCTTCCTTCATTAGTCACTCCTCAGAAGGGTGCTGAGCTGGCATGTTGGGGGCCCTGAGAACTCAAGACGCAGCTCCGGCCCTCGGAAGGGACAATCCCAGGGGCCACCCGATCAAGGCCCCGGATCCTGGCTAAAAGCGAAGCTCCCCCATAGCCTGACATTCTCGGAGAGCATGGATTGTCTGGCTTTTTGTATTTGGTGCCAAATGCCTTGTACTTAATGAGGGATGAATCGGTGTTTCTTTTTTTTTTTTTTGAAGAGGGAAGAATTACTTTTATTTTTTTGTGGGAAAACTGGGCATCCAACTTGGGCAGGAAGTACTCAGGGGAGTGTTCCTGCAGACATCAATTTCAATGTCAGGGAGGAGCCTTTGACTCCTCCTTCATGGGACGTTAGAAATTAACATAAGGAAACCCCAACCTTGATCTAAACATTTCTGACTGGCCCAGATTCCTCTTGTACCTCAGAGATACCTTCCCTGCCTGAAAGATCTAGCCTGTTTTCCTCCCAGGACCTTTTGTCTCTATCCTCTGTGATTAGCCTGTTGGAGCAGCCCCTCCTGTACTCCAATTCATTCCCTGACCTTCCTGTACACTACCCATTCTGAATCGGTGTTTCTTAAATGGTGGGAAAACCCTCCCTTTGGGAAGAGTGGACATAAAGGAACAGAAAACCTCTGGTTTTCCCCGCTAAATTAACCGCCTTTGCCGATGGGGGCCTGTGGTTCTCACCCAGGCACACCAGGTTCTGGTAGTTCTCCAGCATCACCTCCCGGTACAGCTCCTTCTGGGAAGGGTCCAGGCGCCCCCACTCATCCTGGGTGAAGCTCACAGCCACGTCCCGGAATGTCACGGAGCCCTGAAACCCCAGATACACGTGCTGAAGGAGACGCAGCGCAGCTCGGCTTCCAAACCTGCCTCTGCCATTGACAACCCGAGGCACGGGATGTGGGAGGATGAGCCCGTCTCCCCTCGGACCCAGGGCCCTCCCTAAACTAGACGCAGGCACCAGGAAAGCCCAGACATGGCCACTTCCATCTCCAGACCTATGTACGCCAGGGGCTACGGACAACGTTCAGGCTTCAGTGTTCCAAGTAACACACTTAGTGCTACTGGAGGGAGTCTGAGAGGACACGACGCCGACTCAGGGCCACTCACTGAGCTCCCTTCCCCGACCCACAGCCCAGGGCTGAAGTGAGCCAACAGCTAGAGGGCAGACTAGGGACGGTAGGATCTAACGTGGACGGGGCCTTTGGGCAGGGCCTATGTAAGACCCCTCTATGCTGCAGTCTCAAGGAGGCTCCATAGCTGGGAGGGAACAGAGGCTTCAACTTGTGGTCACAAGAAATAAATCTAAAACGTAAAGGCAAGTGTGGATTGACGATGAGGCTGAAATAAAATGTTTACACATCAGGGAAATCCAGAAGAACCGGGGCTGCACCCGATGTCAGAAAAAGGAAAGTAAAACCTCACAACACCAAGAGATAAACAGGAACGAAGGAGCTGGTGTCACCTCTAATGGTCCATGTGCCAACAGTATGTCAGGCAGGTGGTCATGTACCTGGGACTGGAGCTGGTTAGATCTGAACTCAGGCACTTCCTAGCTCTGTGGCTCCCCTTCACCTTCCACATCTGTAAAATGGGGGTCCTGACAGTACCCACCTCAAAGAGCTGTTCTGAGGATCAAAGGAGACAGCATTTGTCAAGGGCTGAACACAGTGCCTGGCACACAGGTGCTCAATAAATGCTTGCTCCTTTCCCCTGAATTCATAAAAGAAAACTTTACAGAATTGCAAAAAAAACTCCAGTAACACAAGTGTAAGAAATTTTAATGTTCACATTCTCAGAGAAAATTCATGGTTTCTTCTTAATGGGAACATTAAAGAATATACATATTTCTCAATACTACAGAGGAACTCAAAAAAGCCCTACCCTTAGGCATAAGAGCAATTATAAACAAATGTTTAAAAAAAACCTATTAAAATGGTCATGAATATAGAAGCCCACTCATTCTATAGGTCAGGATAGAATCTTGGAAGCAGAAGAGATTTTAGTTTAAATTGTCCTCAACTTAGACTTCCTCTCTTATAACATCCCTAAAAACTGGTCATCCAATCTTAGCTTAAAGGTCTTCAGTGATTAGCAACTTCCTATTTGCCAGGGGGACTTACTGTTTTTTGGATAGTTCTAGTTAGCATCGAGATGGCATAGTGGAGAGTGCAGGCCCTAAAATCAAGAAGATTAACCTTCCTGAGTTCAAATTTGTCCTCAGACACTTACTAGCTGTGTGACCCTAGGCAACTCACTTTACCCTGTTTGCCTCAATTTCCTTATCTGTAAAATGAGCTGGAGAAGGAAATGGCAAACCACTCCAGAATCTCTGCTGAGAAAACTCCAAATGGGGCCATGGAGCGTCAGACACAATTGAAAGTACTGAACAACAAAAAAGATTACGAAGAGAAATTCCCCTAGAATAAGGCTACAACCATTTCTTGCTCTTCTACCTTTGTAAGCAAAGAAAATACAACGCTGTTTCAATACTCAGAGAGGCACATGTAGCCTACTTACACCAGTCATTAGCATTTCCAATGCCCTTTGGGACAATTCCAAATCTGCCCGTACAAAGAGGACAATTTGGGCTTGATGCCAAGGAAAACTTCCTAAGAATCAGAGCCGATGACCTTAGGAGGTCTTCATGAAGAAGGTGGGATCCTGGCTCTCTGCCCATCTGCTGTCTGCTGTCACACATGCTTTGGGCTAGGAACATAATGACAAAGGAGGCGTCCCTGCCCTCAGGAAGCATCCATTCTAACATGGAAGCACTATGTACATATAAAAGCTTTTTCTGCCTCTGCTGATTTAATCGGGTGATTTCTGTTGTTCTTGTTAATGTAATCGGTTACATTTCTAGCTTTCCTAACACGCATCCAGCACCAAGTTCCTGGAATAAATCCAACACCGTCACGGCGTATCTTCATGATAGGCGGCTGTCATCTCCTGGCTAATATTTTGTTTAAAATGTTTGCAGCAAAGTTGGCTAGTCAAATGAAGATAACTAACATTGATTCACCGACGACGTGGCAGGTACTCTACCAAGCCCTGGAATTAGATGTTGCTCTCTAGTTCTCTTTCTCCATTTAGATATTAAGAGCGGTCAATCGATGAACCTTTATTAAATGCCTACTCAGCGCCAGGAGTCATACTATATGCTGGTGATGGAAAGAGACAGCAGCCCCTGCCCGCCAGGACAATCTAATGAGACAAGTAAGCATCAGGCACCAAAAAGCCACAAGGAGGACAGAAGGGAAATCACGAAGCGAGGAAGGCTTCCTGGAGAAGGTGCCCACGACAGAGAGCACGACAACCCGCTCCCCGAGTCCGCTTCCCAAACGGGACAGGCCCGACTGAAGAGTCTACAGAGAAAAGGGACCTTCCGTCCTGGCAGGACGCACAGAACGTGGCTGCATCCGTGCGCTTGAGCCAAGTCCTTTCTGTCCGACTTACTCTAATGGGACATTCCTGTATCTGTGTGTATCCGTGCCTGATGGTGACGGAATCCGTCAATGAAATAAGCCACTCGCGGACCTTATCTGTACTTTTGGGCAAATGAAGCGGCTCCTGGCAGCAGAGCACGTGCGCGGCAGCCATGGCTGCATTCAAAGGATTATTCCTGTCTTTTCAGGTGCCCCCTCCCCCGCCCAAAGTGACCCGTGTGTTTCCAACAAGCGTGCTGACTGCGGCTAGCCGCGGCCTGGCCAGGAGTGGGCTGACTGCAGGGGCCGAGCGTAGCCACGGACTGCCTCCCCTCACGGCCTCCCAGAGATGGAGGGATCTCAAGCCCTGAACGAGTAAGCTGGGAAGCTGTTTCTCGCCTTGTTTCCACTTCATGTGCCCTTTTTAGTGCTGATTTGGAACTTTCGTGGCACTTTCTGGCCAGAGGAAATGGCTAAGAATTCGGGGGAGGCCCGAAGTCTGGGCCAACCCAAGCGTGCCGCCGTTCCAAGGAGCAGAGAGCGCTGCCGACGGATCTAGCGGCCCTGAATGCGAGGCCGAGGGAGCTGGGCAGCCAGTGTCCGCAGGAGCGCCGCCAGGCTACGAAAGCCGTCTTTGCCGTGACCTGCACACCGCCGGCCACTCGGACTTTGTTCGGGCTTCCTGCGCACACATATCAAACCCGCGCCAAACCCTCGTCTCCTCACTGAGGGGGAGAAACTGCACGTCCCAAGTGCGAGAAATGAGGGTCGCACGTTGTTTTTGCAGGCAATCATGGGAAATAAATTTGGGGAAGAGCGAGTGTGGCCAAGGTCTAAGGAGAAATGCTTCACGGACGCCTCCCTGGGCAGCTTTTGGTCCGGGGCCTGTAAATGAGTTGTGGCTGTGAGTAGATCAAGGCCCACAGAACAGCCTGAACTCGGAACCAAGAGCCGAGGGAGCTGCAAACTGCCCGTCCCCAGACGCTCCCTTGTTCTAAGATCGCTGCGCAGCCCTCACGGCTTGGAACTCGGCCCTGAATGTGCGGAGACCCACTGCCTTGGGAACGAAGGGACTGAACAGAGGAGAGAACACGACGGGGCGCCCACTGCCCACCTAGGTGGGATGCTGAAGCTGGGGAGGACTGGGGGGCCTGGATTCAAATGCTGTCTCTGGTCCTCAGTTTCCTCATCTGTGAAATGAGGGCAGGCCCAGAGGGCCCATACAGTCCCCCTGTTCCCCCCAGCTCGAAATCAAGGGCCTTGTGCCTCCCCAGACAGCTTTCTTCTTCCGCCAAAGCCCCGAAGGCCACGATGCTGCGTCCCTGCCAGGGAGACAGCCAAGGGTTTGCCCTCCCAGGACCCGACGCCACGTCAGGCCGAAGGAAAGAGCCACTTACCTGGGGGGTCCTGGCTGCCAGGAACAGGAGGGCCATCCCCCACCTTGCCAGGAACCTCCTTCGCCTTGGGAGGGGCAGAGCTGAGGAGGAAAAGGTCCGATCAGGATCAAGGCATGGAGCCGGCCCTGCCTCGGGGCGCTCTGCTAAGCCAAGCCCCCCCCCCCCTCCCGCTCAGTGAATGTCCAGGAAGTGCCAACCATGCAGGGTAGAAATGGCAGCTCATGATTAATGGGGGAAACAACACACGCGCACACAGGCGCAGACACATAGACGGATGCACACACACACACAAACACAGACATAGTCACACACAATCACACAGTCACAGACACAGACACATAGACACACAGACATACACAACCACACACAGTCACAGGCACACACACAGTCACAGACAGACACAGGCACAGACACAGACACACACACAGTCACAGACACAGGCACAGACAGTCACACACAATCACACACAGTCAGAGACAGACACAGACACACACCTAGTCACACACAATCACACACACACACACACACAGACACCCCACAAACAGGAAGCAATGACTCAGAAGGCGGCACCACAAGTAAGAAGGGCTGGGCTTGCAGGCAGCAGGCAGGAGGTGGGACTCGGCGCACACATGGAGGCTCTGGAGGGGACAGCCAGGAGGCCCAAGAAGCTGGGCCCGACAGAGGGGGCAGTGTGTAATGCTGGGCATCTCGGGGTGTACTGAGTGGGGGGTGACATCAGGAGAATGAGCTGGGGAGGGCAGGAACCCCAGGACAAGCAGCCCCCAAGCTGGAGAGATGGGGAGGGAGGCCACACAGGCCTCCGTGCCACGCTGGATGTGAGCAATGACAGCAGCTGGAGCCTGGGCCCCCCCCCCCCCCATGCCGCCTCGGGGCCAGGGAAAAGGTGGGTGGGGGAGGAAGAGAATGAACTCCACTTGGGATAGGGCCAATTGAAGATGGCGGAAAGCTCACTGAGCCAGGCACTGGGGCAGGGGAGGGCAGGAGGGGAGGAGCCGAGGGCCAGCACTTAAAGTTTCCTGACTTTTGAACGCTGTCTAAGGCTGCCTGGAGGCCAAGGAGAAGGCGAGAAGGAGACCGAGGGTCAGGGTGGTGTCCCTTAAAGGATGAGGCTGGAATGGGAAGGGAGCTGGGCCAGGAGGGAGGCGGCCATCAAAGAGATCTGGGTGGGATCTGGGCCGGGGAGGGCACCAAAGAGGCCAGCAGAAGGAAGATCCCGGAGGAAGGGAGGGGCCAAAAACATCCGGATGGAATCGGGATGGAGCGGGGCCTGGAGCCCGAGGTCCTGGGTTCTAATCCGTGCTCAGCCCCTTCATAGCTGAGGGACCCCCTATGCTAGCACTGAAGGGAAGAGCTGAAAGGGCGGGAGGGGCGGGAGGCTGTTCCTCAGAGGTGGAGCTTCAGGAGGCAGTTCTTGGAGGAAAGGCAGACCTGAGTCGGCCGGGAGGGCCGCCCACTGAGCACCAAACACACCCAGCAGGCACTTTTCGCCTCTGGGACAACTCAGGCAATAGAGGTTAGGTGACCAGGCCAGGGTCACTAGGCAGGGCCTGAAGCCCGGCGCTCTCCTTCGCCCCCACCTGCCCAGAACAATCTACTGAAGGGCTGGGCGGGCAGACAAACAGATCTATACAGAAGGGGGGGGAGGCTGGCCTGGGCCGGAAGGACGTGAGCTGGGGCCCGGGGGAGGGAAGGGGGCCAGGAAGCCCGGGGTTTACCCAGCAGATGAGGGAGCATCGGGGCGGGGGCCGAGAGGGACGGCACTGAGGGATACCCCGACAGTGGCAGGAGCGCCGCCGGGTGGACGGCTGGGACCTCGTTCAGCTCGGGGTCGGGTCTTGGCTAGAACCGGAGGACGCTGGGAGGGAAGCGGGGCGGGGAGGGCTGGAGACTCTCAGGACCTCTGGGGAGGGAAGGGAGAGCCGGGGGTCCTCCCCAGCCTGGGGCGGGGGAGGGGACGGAGAGGAGGAGCTCCCGAAGCTGAGGGTCCGGCCAGGCTGGGATGACAGTAGGGTCTGGGGGAGGGGTCACGAGCGGAGGTCCTGGGCCGACACTCACCCGGAGGACCCTCCTAAGAGGTGTTAGGTAGCAGGCCCCGGGACGCAGAACGGCGACCGGAAGTGACGCAAAGAAGGGCGCTCTTCGCCCCGCCTCCCTCTAACCCCGCCCAGGCCCGGCGGGCCAGTTCATTTCCCGGACTTTACAGAGCAGCCGCTCCTGGGAAATGAAGTCCAGAGACCAGAGCGACTTGTGCACTTGCTCCGGGACTCGGGCAATCTTGCCGGCCCCGCCCCCAAGTCACATGGGCGTCCAAGCTCCGCCCCCAAGAGACCCCGCCCCCTGGGAGCTCTTCCTGCAATCTCAGAGCTTGAGATTGCCTCCGGCCCTCCGCAGTCGCTGGCTGGGCGCCTCCCGTGTCCCTTCTCGCCGTGGGCTCTGGGGCCGGACTCTAGGGACGAGCCCGGAGTTCAAATCTTGCCTCCGGCCCTTGCTGAGTGACTGTAAAATGGCGATAATAGCAGCACCTGCCGGGGCTGAGGTCCTGTTGGCGAGGCGCTGGGCACGGTTCGTGGGCCGTGTGGCTGCTTTTCAGCCGCGTCCTAAACGGAGCTCGGGACCTTCCCCCAAGCCCTCCCCGCATCCGTCCGTGCCTCGGGCGCCCCCTCTCGGGATCCTGCCGGGCTCGGCTCCGGCGCGGCCCTCGGGGGATCCCCCGAGGCTGCTTCCACCCGGACCGGACCCGCCTCGCTGCCTCCGTACAGCTTCCCCCGGGCTTTGCCCAAAGGCAGGCCTGAGGGAATCCGTCCCGATGGGAGGGGGAGGCCTGGAGAGGAAAGGGCCGGGGGGCCGCCGAGCTCACTTGGGCCCCCACCTCTCTTCTAGTACCGCCTGCAAGTTTAACTGTCCGAGGTGACGTGTTAAGGGGGCGGCAACCACCGAAAGGCCTGACCTCCGGGGCGCCCTCAGCTCCGCCAATGGGAATCGGACCTTCGGTGGGGACCCCGAAGCAGTATTTCCAGTGACGTAATTGTAAGGGGCAAGTCCTGCCCCCCCTCCCCCGCAGCGGGGCCCCTCCGCTCCTTTCCCGAGTGGCACCCCTCCCCCATGGCTGGATGGTGTGTCAGTGACGAGGTGCCCCACCGAGGGGGCGCCTTGGCTGGCCACCTTGGCCGGCCACGGCGATTTCTCTTTGAAAATGTTGTTTTTAAATCTTTACCTTCGGGTTTCCCACCAGTTCTAGGGTGGAACAGCAGCGAGGGCTTGGCAAGTGACTCGCCCCGGGTCCACAGCTAGAGTGAGGCTAGATTTGAACACAGAATCTCCTCGCTCTAGCCACTGAGCCACCCAGCCATCCCCACATACAGATTTCTAGCACGATACAGACCACTTGACCATTACACACGTTTCTGGACTAGTGTGAAGCGAAGGGCGTGGCCCTTCTTTTAGGCCTATGAAAAGGCCTCCAGAGCCCTCTCTGGACTTGGGACGAGCTGCTGCCTCCCCCCACCCCAAGGACATTTTCTCATTTGACCCAGCCCTCTGCCCAGCAGCCCAATGGGAGCACTTCCTCCTCCCCCTGTCTGGGATGCCGGGAGCTGGTCACACTTGGGCCTTCCCTTCCCTAACCTGCCTCTGCCCAGCCTCTCAGTGGGAGCACTTTCTCTCCCCGTCAGGGTGGGGTGGGGGGGTGTCATGGCACTCGGTCTCTAAAAGGTTCACCATCACTGATTTAGGCCAAGATTGAGGAAGCAGACCTGAGAACAAGGTGTTTTCTGTGCATGTTGGGCAGCTTTCCTTGGCATTTATCAGAGAGCTGCTGGCCAGGCCGTTTATCCATGTGATCTAGGGAGACTCTGCCCTAGAAAACCAGCCTTTAGTAAGTGTGATACCAGGTACAGGGGAAACCTTTTAGGTAGGCAATTCAATTAAAAAAAAACCAAAAGCCACTCATTAAACGCCAACTTTGCCAAAAGGGCAACATGCTGGAACGGAAGCCTGGCACGCTTGCACTCGAGTCTCGCCCCTGACACACTCGGCCTAGAGGAACCTGCTAAGACAGCTGCAGAGAAGACTCGGCCGGAGTTTCCTGACCTGGGAGTTCCTGATGCCGATGCAACCCCAAGTCCAGCCCCAGGGCCAGGGGAGAGACTAGTCAAGACTCCACTCCTGCTTTTATAGAGCTTATGATCCCATAGTAGAGTTTTTAAAAAATAAATTTTATTGATATAGTTTTTACATTCTCTGCATTTCCCATTCTATTCCTCCCAACTCATAAAGGGAAGAAAGAAAAACTCTGCCCAACCACACATGGACAAGTCTCAGGCCCCACCCAATATCTCGGGCACATCCCTGCTTCTGCAGGGAGCAGAGGGAGCCATCTTCCCATCCCTGCTCTCTGAGCCCAAGGGCAGTCCTTACAGTAAACTCCTGACACTTCCCTGGGACGGATTCCCAGTGGTCCTCTCTCCATTTCCATTGTGGAAGTCAATGTGTGCCTTGTTTTCTTGGCTCCCTGGAGAGTTTCCAGGCTTCTCTGCCTGCTTCCAACGGGTCATTTCTTCCAGCTTGGTAAGATTCCATGACATTCATGCGTCACAGTTCCTGCCCTGATGGATGGGCATCTACTTTGTTTTCAGTTCTCTGCTACCATGAAAAGTGCTGCTCTGAGCGTTTTTGTGTATGTGCACTCTTTCTTTTTTGTCACTGAGTGACTTGGGTTATAGGTTTAGCAGTGAGTCAGAGCACATGGTTACTTTAGTCACTCTGTAGAATCCCAGACGACTCTCCAAAACGGTAGTACCAATTCACCACTCCACCAACAATGCACCAGTGTGCCCATCTTTCCACTGACTCTCCAGAACCAATTATCCCCATCTTTTGCCATCTTTGCCAATTTGCTGGGTGTGAGCTAAGCATCCCGGCCATTTGGTTTGCATCTCTTATTAGTGATCTGAGGGAGACTTTCATGTAGTCATTAGTAATCTGCAACTCTTTGGAGAAATGTTTGTCCATGTCTTCTAACCGCTTAGGTCAGCTACGACTTTAATACAAAAATACTAACTGCTCTGTCAGGTCGGAGTGGGGTAAAGGTCATTAATGACCAAGGAATCAAGGCAGACTGATAGGGGGTGGAAAAGTCTGAGTCTAGCCTCAGAGCAGTTGCAGGAATGCGGCAGGTAGGGACCAGGAGAAAGGGTGCCCCAAACAGAGGGAACACCCTGAAACGTGAAGGAAAGGAACCCAGGACAAGGCTGGAAAAGGAAAGCCTGGGAGCAACAGGTAGAGAGAATCTGAAATGGGGTCACCCACGGCTTCAGACTCAGACACTCACTGCAAACATGAGCAAGTTCCTCAGAAGCTCTACGCTTGGAGAGCGCTCCACCTCGCTGGGCTACAACAGAAACATCACCTACTCTCTTGGGAACCAGCAGAGACTACAAACTCCTCTGCCCAAGGAGACAAATGGAAGGTGATGGTTTGATTGCAGGCTGCAGGGGGACAAGCATTGAGAAGAGCCTCTCGTGCTCCCTGCCCTCAAGGAGCTCCCTGTCTAATTGGTGTGGGAGGCAACACCAACCAGCTCCCTCCAGGACAGATAGGAGATGCTCGGCAGAAAAGGGGTCAGGAAAGGCTTCTGGGGGCACTTCTGGGACTCAGTCATCACGTGGTTCTTTCAGGAGCAGAGGCTGGGCCAGGGATTGAAATTCAAAGGCAATGAAGTACTCTTACTCCAGCCTCGCTTAGGCTGGGCCAACAAGTCCTTCATTTTTCTTGCCATTTTCAGGAGAAAGGCCATTCCCTCTGGAGAAGTGGGCAGCTCTGCCTTCTCTCTGATGCCAGGAGTCAGTCACCCCTGGCACCCCCACCCCAGACTGACTCCCAGCCTCCCTCTCCTCTCCACAGAGCAGAAAACACAACAGAAAGCCTCTTTCTGGGGTCCCTCCCTCACTTCCTCTTCTGGCCTCAGCTCACTCGGTTTTGGCTCTCATTCTCACAGGGGATACCATAGCCATCTCCATGCCAAGGTAGGCAGGCAACGAGCATTCACAGTGGCCACTCTGGGCCTGGCACTGCAGAATTCTTTCCCCAACCTCTTCTCGTTTTAGTCCTCACCACAAGAGGAAAGTGCTGCCATTACTCCATTGTACAGCTGAGGAAGCTGAAGCAGATTTAAGCCTCTTGTCTGAGGTCCCACAACTACCAGTGTCTGGGGCTTATCAGAACTCCAGGCCCAGCTTGGTGGCAGGATGGTGCTGGTCCTACAGGCAGGAAGACCGGAATTTGGATGCTGCCTCAGATAAGCCAATGACCTCCTCAATGTCTCAATTTTCCCATTTGTAAAATGGAGTAAATCACAGGACCTGCTTCTCAGGGTTGTGGTAAGTGATACACGGGGCCCTGTAAGAGGGAAGTGCTGCAAACATTAACCTCTGGCAGGTCTCTGGGCTGTCTCTAGGCCTGCAGGCATCCTTGAACTCAACACATCCGAAGCAGAACTCCTTATTTCTCTCCCAAAGCCCCCAAAACCTTTTCCAAGCTTTCTCCCTCTTTTGTGCAGTGTTGCAAGTGCGCATCCTCAGAATGGCATCCTCATCTCCTGCCATTTGGGTCCCCAACTCCTCTGGCAAAAGGTCCCTTCCCTCTACTCACACACTGACCCCTTGGGGTCAGGCCCTCATCACCTGTCTGGCTTACTGCAACAGCCTCCTCCCCTTCAGGCTCTTCGTCCTCCAGGCCATCATCCTTGGGGCCAAAGGGATTTGCCTGAAGAGATCCTGTCACCCCCTCCTCGGTATATTCCAGTAGTGTGCCATGGCCTGTCGGCTCAAAAAGCAGCTTTTTTATTGGGCTTTAAAAATCCTTCACAAGCTATGTTTCTGGGCGTGTTGGACGGTCCTCACTCCCCTCACCCTTTGGCAAGTCAGTCCCTGCCCCTGTGCACCAGCTAGGCCCCATGGCTCCATGGGCCACGCTGTGATTATTTCCTAAAGCCTCGTCTCTACGTTTGAGGGTGGCAGCTCCGGGCAAGCCTTCCTTCTTAACATCTGTCTCCCCAGGCCTTGGCGCAGCCTGTGGACATGCTGGGTGCTTCAGGAAATGCCTTTAAAGGGCCGTTTGCTTTGTTCCCTGTCCTGCTTCTTCGGGACATTTCTTTTTCAAGCCTGAGCTGGCTGGTGAATCTCTGATTGGTCTTTCAAACAAATGCCGCTTGTGTTCTGCATCGAATGGCTTCTGGAGCCCCTGGTACCACCCTTCCTCCAGTCACCCAGGTTCCCCATTGCACTCATCCTCATCTCTTCCCTGTCCTGAACCCCTGCCATCCCATCAGCTGCTCTGTCTTGTTGATTCTGCCTCGGCTCCAAGGCCTTCTCACTGCTCGTGTGGTCACCATGCTAGACGTGGCTCTCATTACCTCTCTTCTGGACCACTGCTATAGGCTCCCTTCCAATCAGGCTCTCTCTCTGCCCTCTCCAATCATTCCCTCGCACAGCTGCAAAGAGACTGCACCTTCTCACCCAAAACGCTGACGACGTCACCCCTTGGTCAAGAGGCTGCAGTGGTCAAATGCCTCTAGAATAAAATATAAATGACTGCCTGGCAGTCGAGGTCCTTCAAGGTCTGACTGCAGCCAGCCCGTCCTGGCTAATTAAATTCTGACTCCCCATCATGTCATGCGCTCAAGCACGCCTGTGTCCTTCCTTACACTAGGAATGTCCCAGAGGTCCCTCCAAAGCCCAATTAAAATTCTACCCCCTAAATGGGGCCATGGGCTGGGGTCTCCCCTCCCACGCTTGACTCTGGAGGATTTCCTTTTATACTTCCTTATCAGCATTTCTTGTTGTTTCCCCCTCACTAGAATGGAATCTCCCTAAGAGCTGGAAATGTTTTCTTTTGGTCTCTATATCCCTAGTGCTCAGCCCCTTGCCTGGAATGCAGAAAGCTGGTGATAAATGCTTGTGAATGAATGGAAGGGAAACTAGAGGGGGAAGAAAGGAGACAAGGAAAGACCTGGCTGCAGGCAGGTGACACGAAGACTAAAAGGGTAGTAACAACAGGAAAAGAGAGAAGGGGAGAAACAGAAGAGAGTCTGGGAGGGAAAATCCATAGGCCTTGGTCGCCACTTAGCTACTAGAGGTAAGGAACAAAGCGGAATTCAAAAAGACACCCTGAAAAGCTTAGACAAGGAACAGTCAGGCACAAATGATTCCTGAGAAGAGCTGGAAGAGCAATGACTGAGAACCAATTACTTGGGAGAAAACAGAAGTGCTTGGCAGAAGTAGACTCTAGATCAACTTCTTATACCATACACCAAAAGAAACCCAAAGTGGCTCTAGAACCAGAATATGAAAAATGAGAACAGAGTCAGATCAGGTACCTTTCAGAGCTATGGCTAAGGAGGAGATCCCTGAGCAAACGAGGGATAGAAGCTATCATAAAAGACTCAATAGAATATTTTTTAAATTATGCACAAATAAAATGAAAGCAACTACAATAAAAAAGGAAGTTGTCAACTGGGCAAAACATCTTGCACTAATCATCTCTAATACGAGTCTGGTTTCAAAATCCACTCCACTGCACTTCAGTACCTCTGCCAGGAAAACCTCAAACGGGGCCAAGAAGAAGCGGTTGTGAAATGGCTCAACAACAAACAACAAGAAATCCAAAGTCCACGGGGAACTAACAAACATATGTGGCCACGAGCCACTTCTCAATTGATGTTGTGAAACTCTGGGAACCGTTTTCAAAAGAACAATTTCAAACTACAAACGACCCCATGAAGAGACCCCAAAGCAAATCAAGCCAACTCTAAAGAAAGCTGCCCAAGATGACAAAAGTGCTGACATCTGGAAGCAGCACTGGAGAAGCTAGAGAAAGACGGGTAAACTAATGCGCTGTTGGTGTAGCTACGAGCCAGCCCAACCACTCCAGAAAGGAATTTGGAATTAGGCTGTAAAAAGGCTGGAATGTCCGTCCCCTTTGACTCAGGGGTTCCACTGCTTAAGGACATCGAAGATAGATTAAAAGGTCCCGTATAGGTCAAAGGATTAATTAAAACACTTTCTGTGGTAGCAAATATGGGAAATGATTCCCCCGTAACTAAGGGCATGGGGAAAGCAAAGAGCATCAGTACACCACCATTCTAAAGATGAACGACTCAGAGAAGTGTGACAGATGAGATAACTGACGCAAAGTGAGCAGAACAAGGTAAACAGGAGGAAAACACAAAGAGAGCGTCAGCCACGAGGCTGAGGAAGAGTCAAAAGAGAGAAGATTTCGATGCCTCCCGTTTCGGTCAGGGAAGGGGGCTGCGGGAACAAACCCTGCACGCCCCGGCAGACTCCGCTCACGGGGGGCTGGTTTTGCTACCAGGGAGCAGGGAAGGTAGGAGGGGGCTACATTTGGAAGTAAAGGGGTTATAAGAGCAATTCTTAATTTTTAAATTTTTAAATAAAAACAACCAAGCCTTCAAACACGGGACAGCATGAGCTGTGACACGAGCGGCAGAAAGGAAATCAAATCAAAGCTGTTAATGGCCGTGATGTACCACACGCCTGAAGGGAGAGCTCACTTCTGAAGGATGACTCAGAAGCCTTGGAACTGACCGTAATTCCCAAAGAGCACGAGGGCCAAAACCTTGGAAGACAGACATCCTAAGGGGTTGGTGAAAGGAGACTAAAGAAGCAGCTAAAGATGCTGGAAGGAGAGAGAATCTGGAAGGAAAGGAGCATGGAGTACTTCCTGGAGCTGTAGGAGATAAAAGAGGAGGCCTGGCCAAGGGGCCTTGAAGGGATGTACAGTGAAGAAGCTACTTTGAATTGTACAGCAGGGCCGGGGAGAAAAAAACAGATTTAAAGGGCTCAGAACCCCCAGAGCAAGTAACTAGGAGTAACAGCTATCAGAAACTTTTACGAGAAGCTTGGCAAGGAGAGAAAAAGGCTACAGAATGGAAGGTGAAAGGGCTGCGGGGAGAGTCATTCACTTTTAAAGCAGATGAAAGGTGAGAGAGGAGCCCTGCTGGGGAAGATCCTAGCAAGCCCCTTCGACGGAAGAGAGGATACTTGAGGATTCTGAGAATTTTTGAGAAGTGAGGTTGAAAGGGAGCCTCTCAGATCGCCAGTTCTTTTCTTAGGGCCGGGGAGCCTGCAGAATAGGCCAGAGATGGCGAGGAGCCTGAGGGAAGAAGGGGTTTGGAAAGAGCAATGCCTCCAAGTAGCTGGGTGCGAGCGGTCTCGAGGGGCCGCGTTTTGGTTGAGAAGGAACGGCCAGTAAAGCGCACCCCTGAGATCCCAGTGACGTTCACTACATTCACGAGGTTTTGCCTTCCTGACCTCCGGAGGGCGACAGGCCTCCCCGGCCTCCGTCACTCGCCAAGCTTGTTTCCCGTGTGCACGACCTGATGTCGGCTGAGATGGGTGCTCCGGCGGAAGGCCCGGCCGCAGTGGTGGCACTCGTAGGGCTTCTCTCCGGTGTGGATCCGATGATGGGAAATGAGGGAGGAAATGTGATTAAAGGTCTTCCCGCAGTCATTGCACTCGTAGGGCCTCTCGCCCGTGTGGATCCTGGAGTGGAAGGTAAGCGAGGAGCTGTGGTAGAAGGCCTTCCCGCAGATGCCGCACTCGTAGGGCTTCTCTCCGGTGTGGATCCTGTAGTGGGAAGTGAGGGAGGAAAAGTGGTTGAAGGCCTTGCCGCACTCGTTGCACTCGTAGGGTCTCTCTCCGGTGTGGATCCTGTGGTGGGAAGTGAGGGAGGAGCTGTGGTTGAAGGCCTTCCCGCACTCGTGACACTTGTAGGGCTTCTCCCCGGTGTGGATCCGCTGGTGGCGCGTGAGCTGGGCGCTCTGGCGGAAGGCCCTGCCGCACTCGCTGCACTCGTAGGGCTTCTCCCCGGTGTGAATGGTCTGGTGCTCGATGAGGTGGGTGCTCCGGCAGAAGGCCTTCCCGCACTCGCTGCACTCGTACGGCCTCTCCCCGGTGTGCGTCCTCTGATGGGAGTTGAGAGAGGAGACGTGGTGGAAGGCCCTCCCGCACTCGTGACACTCGTAGGGTCTCTCTTCGGGGCGCGGCGGCTCACTTGGGAACTTCCCTCCCGTACGAACGCTCCGGCCAAAGGCCTTCCCGAATTCACGACATCCGCAAGGCTTCTCTTCAGGATGCCTTTGGGGATCCTCGGGAGCATCTGAGTTGTGACTCGGGGAACTGGAGAACATCTTCTTGGAGCACATTCTGCCACCTTTACTGAGGTCTGAACACAGACTGAGGCTTCCTCTGTGGATGTCGCATTTGTAGAGCGTCTCCACTACAGACACTTGCTGTTGGGGAAACAGGCCAGACTCGGGGCGGCAGCCGTCCCCGGCAGCTCTCGGATGTTCCTCGCCTCGCGCTTCACGACGGGGCTTCCTCGCCCGCCCAGAACGTTGGTCACTGATCTGCTGCATATCTAGGCCGGCCTTCCATTCCCAGGCTTCTCCCAGCACGGACACGCAGGGACCATCCCTCGGGAGTCGCTCCCAGGAGGAGTCTTCCAAGGCAGGGCCCCACTTGGGAGGGGCCTCCTTGGTTTCTGACCCAGTTTCTGAATCTGAAACAAAGAAAAGAGTCAGCATCCTCTCTTCCCATGATGCACACTCAGCTTCTGCCGTCTCTCTCAGGAAAAACGGCGGTCAATCCGGATTCTTAAACGCAGAACAAATAACAATGACATCTCGTGCCTCTGTAGTCATTTATGGGACATTCAAAAAACCTTCCAACTCGCCCTCCCAACTTTCTAAGGCAGGTTGCTCAGTTATTATATTTTACAAAGGAGGAAACAGAGGGTTAATGACTTGCTTAAGGTCACCACTGGTAACGTGTCATAATGGAGAGAGCGTTCCACTTGGAGTCAAGAAGGCCTGCGTTCAAATTCTTCCTCAGCTATGAATTATCTGTGTGTTCAAGGGCAAGTAACAATCTCCTCTCAGTTCCGTAGTTTTCTCAGCTGTAAAATGGTGATAAAAAACAGTGCCCACCTCCCAGAGCTGTGGAAAGGATCAGAGGAGTGCCATAGATGCAAATAGTTGTTGGGGGCAGCTGGGTGCCTCAGTGGATTGAGCCAAACCTAGAGACGGGAGGTCCTTGGTTCAAATCTGGCTTCAGATACTTCTACACTGTGTGACCCTGGGCAAGTCACTTAACCCCTATTGCCTGGCCCTTACTGTTCCTCTGCCTTGGAGCCAATACCCAGCATTGGTTCTAAGTCAGAAGTTAACGGTTTAAAGAAAAAAAATAGAAATTGTTGTTATTTCCGAGCAACAATAAATAGTAACAATGTTCAGCACCGCCACCTTCATCATCCTTATCACCATCCTCACCACCATCCCCACCACCCCCAGGGCCGCTGCCACAAAGCTGGGTCAGCCGCCTCCCAGGTCGGCTTTCTTCTGCACCCCAACGGCTCTCTCGACAAGGGAGAGTCCTCACTCTGTGATGTTCTACAGGACAGAATTGAGGCTCTAAGGGGAAACCCAAGGGGGGAACCTTCACGTCAGCATAAAAAAGGACGACTCTAACAATCAGACTTGCCCCAAATCAGGTCACCTCACAGACAGAATCCTACAATGTAAGGGAAGAAGAGACCGCTGAGGATGGAGGAGACTTGGCCAGGCCCAGACAATTCATTAGTCACAGAGCCAGAACTTGAACACAGATCTCCTAACTTGTACATGGATGGTCTGCCTTTCTATCACAGAGCAGCTCAATATGTGGGGAAAATATTTAAACAGTGACCTGATGGCCACCATTTAGGGCCACTCTTAGCCTTTTGTAATCTGACTTCCAGCTTATTGTTCAGATGACATTCCTCTTTCTCTCCTCTGTGGGTTTGGGGAACATTTCTCTCGCACTCATGCTTTGCTCACCTGACTGTTACTTCTCACTCTCTTCTGTTTGATAGACTCAAAATTGTGCCCCTAATTATGGAAGCCCCAAGACTTAGCCCTGGAGACCCTTTCCTCCCCACACTGTCTCTCTTGGTGATTTCATCATGGCCTGACCATGCCGCTCTCTGTGTCCCATAACCTGGACCCCTTGTCCCAGTCTGTGCCCCCACGAGTCAGCCAGAGCAGTCACAGTATGATTGGACCCAGAACCACCACAAATGCCCATCTCTGAAGCTGTCCCACAAGAATATGGCTCTTCCTCGACTGACTTGTCAGATGATTGACTCATCCTCTCTCTTCTTCATCTAGCCTTAGCGTCTACTATGGATTGTGATTGTCCTGGGAGAGCTCTCCCTGCTGAGCTGCTTAGCTTACCTCTGCTCTCTCTCAGGTCTCTCTTTTTGGGTCTGACTGCTCTTTCTCAGTTTCCTGCCCTCGTAGCACGGGTGCCTCAGATGTCTGTCTTGGGCACTCTTCTGGCTCTAAATTCTCTCTCTCTCTCCAACCATATATCACAAGGATTATTCGCCATGGCCTGGTGGGATTTATACCAGGAATGCAAGGATGGTTCAACATTAGGAAAACCATCCACATAAATGACCATATCAATAATCAAACTGACAGAAATCACATGATTATGTCAATAGATGCAGAAAAAGCCTTTGACAAAACCCCATTCCTACTGAAAACACTTGAAAGCATAGGAATAAAAGGGCCTTTCCTTAAAAGAATAAGTAGTATTTATTTAAAACATCAGCAAGTATCATCTGCAATGGGGACAAATTAGAAGCCTTCCCAATAAGATCAGGAGTGAAGCAAGGATGCCCACTATCACCTCTATTATTTAATATTGTATTAAAAATGCTAGCTTTAGCAATTAGAGAAGAAAAAAATTGAAGGGATTAAAGTAGGCAAGGAGGAGACTAAGCTATCACTCTTTGCAGATGATACGATGGCATACCTAGAGAATCTGAGAAAATCAACTAAAAAGCTAGTGGAAAGAATCAATAATGTTAGGAAAGCTGCAGATACAAAATAAACCTACATAGATGGAATACTATTGTGCTCAAAGGAATAATGAACTGGAGGAATTCCATGTGAACTGGAATGACCTCCAGGAAGTTAATGCAGAGTAAAAGGAGCAGAACCAGGAGAACTTTGGACACAGAGACTGATACATTGTGGTACAATTGAACATAACGGACTTCTCTAGTAGTAGTAATGCAAGGATCCAAGACATTTCTGAGGGACTTATGAGAAAGAATGTTATCCTTATCCAGAGCAAGAACTGTGGGAGCAGAAACACAGAAGAAAAACAACTGCTTGATCACATGGGTTTATGGGGACATGACTGAGGATTGTAGACTCTAAGCGATCGACCCAGAGCAAATCTCAATAATATGGAAATAGGTCTTGATCAATGACACATGTAAAACCCAGTGGAATTGTGTGTTGGGGGAGGGGGAGAACAAGAATCATGTAACCATGGAAAAGTATTCTAAATCAATTAATTAAATAACATTTTTAAATAAAATAAATAAAAAAATAAACCCACATAAATCATCAACATTTCTATATGTTTCTAATAAAACTCAGCAGCAAGAATTAGAAAGAGAAACTCCATTTAAAATTACTCCAGGCAATATAAAATACTTGGGAATCTATCTGCCAAGACAAACTTGGAAATTATATAAATACAACTACAAAATACTTTTCACACAAATAAAACTAAATCTAAACAACTGGAAAAACATTAATTGCTCATGGGTAGGACGAGCTAATAAAAAAAAAAATCCTACCTAAACTAATTTACTTATTCAGTGCCCTACTTATTAAACTACCAAAAAACTATTTTATAGATTTAGAAAAAATAATAAAATTCATTTGGAAGAACAAAAGATCAAGAATATCAAGGGAACTAATGAAAAAAAACAAACTGTGAAGGATGGTAGCCTAGTAGTACCAGATTTTAAACTGTACTATAAAGCAGTGATCATCAAAATGAGCAGGTACGTACTAAGAGAAAGAAGGGTGAATAGACTTGGGGTAAATGACCTTAGCAAGCTGGGGTTTGATAAACTCAAAGATCCCAGCTTTAAGGATAAGAACTCATTATTTGATAAAAAAAAAAATTGCTGGGAAAACTGAAAACAGTATGAGGAAAATTAGGTTTAGATCAACATCTCACACCCTATACCAAGGCAAGTTCAAAATGGATAAATGAGTTAAACATAAAGAGGGAAATTATAACTAAATTGGGTGAACATAGAATAGTCTACCTGTCAGATCTATGGGAAAGAATTTAAGACCAAGCAAGAGATAAAGAGCATTACAAGATGTAAAATGAATAATTTTGATTATATTAAATTGAAAAGTTTTTGTACAAACAAGACCAATGCAACCAAAATTAGAAGGGAAGCAACAAAGTGGGGAAAAATTTTATAACGAAATATGAGACTCTGAGATGTCTAGAGGGTCAAAGAAAGATATTCCACATCCACATGACCAGAAGCACATGTCCTACCTACACAAGCCTGTGCCTGGGAGAAGACCACCTCATTCCTGTGCTTCTTTCCTTTGACAAAGGGTTCTGTATCTAAGGGACAGCCAGTGTCCCAGCGGAGAGGACACTGAGTCTGGAGTCAGGAAGATCTGAGTTCAAATTGACCTCAGACACTAGCTGTCTAACCCAGGGTGAGTCACACTGCCTGCCTCAGGTTCCTCAACTGGAAAATGGGGATCACAACAGCATCCCAGAGTTACTGTAATGACCAAATGAGAGAATATTTATAAAGTGCTTAGCACAGGGCCTGGCACATAATGGGGACTTAGAAACTCCTGTTCCCTTCTCTGTAGAATCTGAAAGGCCTGGAGGTCTTTAGGCAGAGAGGCTGCAGCTCACCACAGCAAGAGTAGCAGGAGGAAGCATGCACAGCTGGGACTCTGACCACTGACACGACAGAGCAACCAAAACAGAATCAACAAACTCTGTGTCTATCCCAAGAGGAGGAACAAATACTGAGAGCTCACGTACAAGTCTGCAAAACACTTTACACATAGGATTTGAGCTTATCTTCGAGACCACTCTGGAAGGGAGGGGCTGTGATCACCCCCATTTTGCAGATGAGCAAACTGGGAGAGACAGAAAGAGACCTGAGCAAAAGCCACAAAGTCAGCATCCAGAAAAGAATGGAGAAAGGGAGAGGCACCACTCTCTTGTGAGTCAGGAGGATCGCCGAGTGCAGAAGGGTCAGGACTTGCCCTAGGAGGGAAGGCCCTGCTGCCCACAGCCTCAGCCTTGGGAGTCGGCCAACATATCCCCCAAGGACCATGGGATGTGAGCAAATGCCAGCAAGGTCCAAGCATACTGGTCATCTAGCACTCACCTGGACAGGTGCTTCCTGGGACACGGCTCTCGGGCATCCAAGGAGCTTCCCCTCGTTCCAGCTGGTCAATCACTTCTGGTTTGGAAGCTGCAAGTCCTGCTCCGGGAAAATGGGAAAACACTGGAGCCCCACAACCCTCTCAAGCCAATCCTTGTCCCCTTCTCTTCCAGGAAAGTGGGGAGGGGGGGAAGGGAAAGACCCAAAGAAGATGGATGTGATGTGGTAAGATGACCTAGATTTGAGGTCATCAAGAACGTGAATTTGACTCCCTCCATAGTAACAGAACAAGGACTATACTTCTCCTTGTATTATATGAATACACACACACACATATATATATATTTTCATTCTCTCTCTCTCTCTCTTTCTCTCTCTCCACCCCCTCCCCCCCAATATACTATCCACACAGAGACTTCCAGGGAGATCCAGGGGGTGAATCCCTCAAGCTACCTGAAGTTTCCAGTTTGTGGAGGCGCGCCCTATTCCCCCCTGGTTCAAGAGACCAGAGACTGCGACACAGTCCCCAGCACCTCGGAAGAGTCTCCGGGAGCCCTCCTTACCCAGGCACACCAGGTTCCTGTAGTTTTCCAGGATCACATCCCGGTACAAATCCTTCTGCGAAGGGTCCAGGTGCCCCCACTCTTCTTGGGTGAAGTCCACGGCCACGTCATTGAACGTCACCGATTCCTGAAACGCCAGACTTTGTGCTTACCCAGAGTCCATCCCTTCGATGGATCTGGGAGAAGTCAAGTCCCCATGAATGGTAGGAAGGTTCTCCCAGTGTTTTTCGGTGGACATTTGCTACAACAAACTGTGCCTCGGTTTGCACTCAAGGCTCTGAATCATATAACAAGGAGCAAAGTGGACAGATGAAGCAATGTCTGGTTGACAAAGTACTTTTTCTGGGACAACACTGTGAGGCAAGTGGGCAAGTACAGACTACCTCCATTTCACAGATAGGCAAACCGAGACTAAGAAGAACTCAGAAATATTTTCGGGGCCCAGAGGAGGGACTCTTCAGCCTCCAGGCCCAGGGCGCCTTCCATAACAGCCGGTTCCCCCTTCCTCACTGCAGGCGCCTTCTCTGGGCTTCCTGGCTCAATGCTGGGATCCTTTTCCTCTATGGCTTCCCTTCCCATCCTCCAGCCCCACAAAGTAAAGCTTCCCTTCCCCCCCCCCCACCAGCGTTTCTCCAGGGTCCCCACCTGAAGCCCCAAACCAGGCCTAGGATAAAGTATGGACCCCAAAGAGCCCAGGCTCAGACCTCTGTGTCACATATGGTGCTTGTTTGCCTCAGACAGAGAAAGGGAAAATCCTTTTATTTATTTACCGAAAAAACCCATTAATCAGCAGAGAGGCAAACTGAGGGTCCTCAGGAAAAAACCCAGCAGCAGTCCTTCCCCCAACACAAAATGAGAGAGCACCGAGGCCAATTCCATACAAGGGGATGCCAGAGAAGAACCCAAGACAGCCAGCCCTCATAGGTAAGGGCCAGCCGTGGAGGAGCCAAAAAGAGCTGAGTTCGGATCCTGCCTCCTTCCTAGCTGTGTCCGGGCCCAGTGCTGACTCCAAGACGACTGACAACTTCCCCGTGCCTCAGTTTCCTCCTCTGTAAAACGGGGAGAGCCATAGCACTTCCGGGGTTGCTGCGCCCCATCGTTCCGGACACTGTCACTCTCGGGAGAACGGAGAGGGGGCCAGAGCAGAGCCTCCAAGGGCAGTTCTGAGGGTCTCCGACCTCCTCCCCGGCAGGCACTGGGCTGTCCTCAGCAGCCACAGCAGGGAGATAAGGCCCTGGGCTGCTCCCCACCCCCACCCCCTGCGGCAGTCTGGGAGGGGGGCGGGGCTCTGTCCTAGCAAAGACTGCCGGTCCATATTTACACCCCCTCGGCTCACCTGGCGGGGGGCCGGGGCTGTCAGCAGCACGGGGGCCATCGCCTCCTCTTCCTCGCCCTCTCCTCGGGCGGGGCCCAGCTGGGGAGCAGACGGTGGGAGGGGCTGCGGATGCGGGAGGGTCGTTCTTTAAGCCAAGCACCCCCACAAGAAGGGGTGAACTAACAGGAGGTGAAGGGGGGTCGGAACCGGCGCCCAGGCTGGGGGAGGCGTCAGACCTAAGCCAGGCACACTCCCATCTGGCCCCCCGCCTGCCGCGCTCCCTGAGTGGGGAGAAGTCACTCAGATGCAGCCGCAGATCTTTTACTCGCGGCGGGGAGAGGGGGAGGGGGCCAATCCCCGGGTTTTAATTCGTCAGCTAAGGGGGAGCATGGGCCACTTCGCGGAGGCCCCAAGAAAGGGCGGCGCTGATTGGCTCGGAAGCCACGGGGTGGCCAATGGGGGTGTGACTCGCCGAGAGGGCAAGCGAGAGCTGCGCACGCGCGCCGCCACCGGCCCGGCCCTTCGCCTCCCCTCCCCGCACCCATTCCCAGGCCCCGAGGTTACGGAAACAGGTGTCGGGGACCTGGCGGCCGAGCCCGGCCTCTTAACCCCACTCACCCTGGCCCCAGACTGGGGCTCGGGCTGCGACGACGGCGGCGGCTGAGGGCGGAGTTGAGCCGAGGCCGCCGCCAATGCAGGGGATGACGAGAATCCAAGAGGGAGCGGAAGTGATGTTTCCATGGTAACCACGCCGGAACTTGGCCCAGAATTCGCCAAGAGCCTCTTGGGAAACGTAGTCCGGAGACCGGAGCGGCCTGCTGCGCGTGCCCAGATCCTCGGCCGGGCGAGAGGGGTGGGTAGGAGGCGAGGCTGGGCGGAGCGCGCTCCTCCCCCGTTGCTGCTGTAGTAGCGGCTCCCTCGTGGGCCCGGCCCCTCCCCCTGCCGCGCTCTGGCCTTACCTCTGTTCCCTCCCAGAAGCACCCTTTGGAGCCTCTTATCTAGATCGCTGCTGGGATCCGAGGCAGACCTTGGGTCCCTTTGGGGCCCCGTGCAACTAGGCCCTGGCCCGGGCGGGACTTCCGAGCCCAGACACGTTCTGGGCCTTGGGGGCGGGGCAGACCCTTCCAGAGCCCCAGCACTAAGCGGCCTGCGGCGGGGGTTCAGAAGATCCAGACTCAGTTTCCTCCCCTGTAAAATGGCTGCCTGGGATTTCGCGCTGATCAAACGAGGGGCCTGGGCACCTGGGCACCTGGGCAGTGCTTGTCTCTCCTTCCTGCTAGGCCTGGGTGCTCCGGACCCGCGAGAAAGGGGAGCCCAGCCGCCCCTCCCAGTGCCATGCCTGGTGCTCCCGCCCCTGACACCCGCTCCAAGTACCCCGCCGAGCTTGGAGGTTCCGAGGTTCGGCAGGCATCCAAGCCTTTATGAAGCCCCCACTGTGCGCTCAGCAGGATCTCCTTGGTCCTCCTGGGGACGGGGAAGCAGATGGCAGGGGAGCCCCCCCCCCCAGGGTGCCCCCAGGGCACCTCCCACAGTCCTTTAACCTGGGACTCCAGAGTT
>NC_058130.1:797279236-797312400 GCF_016433145.1 Gracilinanus agilis | reverse complement strand
TGGTGGGGGGAGAGACCCCGCCCCACCCTGCGCTTTTTGTCCTTCTTGCGGGGCTCTTCGTGTTCAACCCCAGCAGTGCCCGCTGGCCCTCCTGGAAGAGTCCTGGGGGTGAGCCTCTCTGCGACTGTGCTGGGTCCACCTGGACAGAACCAGGCGGCAGCCCGTGCAAGGACCCAGGCGCCCCTGGCCCTCCCACCCTCCTGGGCTCCCACTGTCCGGAGGGCCCTGGGCCTTCCCCAGCCTTCCCCAAGGGGCTGGGTGGGCAGGGGGGGAGTTGAGGGACTTCAGGCAGAGCTGCTCTCCTGGCACACGGTCTGGGGGCCAGTCATGGTGGGCACTTAATGCCCAGAGTGGGGGGGTGGCCTGGCGTGACCTGCCATGCCCCACCCACCACACACGACTGTCCCGGGCCCCAGATTCACAGATTCACAGAGATTCTCTTGGGGAAAATGGGGCCATGAAGGAGCTCCATGTCCGTGGGGGAGAGTACCTCAAATCTCCCTCTTACACCAGGCAGCCGCTGAGCCTCAACTCTCCTCCTCCGGCTCCTGCCAAGGGCCGGGGACAGAAGGGAGAGCAGAGGCTGTGCAGAGCGCCCGCTCTGTGCTGCCCTCCGGCCTCAGCTGTCAGGCCTGATCCCAGGAGGATGGGCCACCCTGACCTGCAGCTCTGGCACCATCCAGCCCGGGGGCAGCAGGAGCCTGGCCGGAGCCCAGGCTCCCCATCCGTTGTGCCAGCACTCGGAATTCAGGTGTCCCTGCCCAGTGCCCAATGAGACACTTGAAGGGAACTGAGACCCCCATGCCGGTAGGGCCTGCAGAAGTCACAGGGATCTGGGGGACACGAGGGCCATCCGCCATCCCCCTGAGATGCTCTTTCCTGAGCTGCAGGGCCCCCCACGCCAGCCCGCAGGGTCTCGTCCATCTCCAGAGGCTCCAGTCTCTTTCCTGATCTCCCTGTTAAGGCATCCCTCTCATCCCGCGCAGAACCTGCAACTTGTATTTAGGGGGTTGCAACTGTGTGTGGAGGCAGCTTGTGGCTCAGGGGATAGCGGACCAGGCCTGGAGGCAGGAGGTCCTGGGTTCAAATGTGATCTCAGACGCTTCCTAGCTGTGAGACCCTGGACAAGTCACTGAACCCCATGTGCTGTTGCTTTTCTTAGAACTGATACTAAGGCAGAAGGTGAGAGTTTAGAAAAAGAAAGAAAAGCAACAGTGAACTTTCTCTGGCCTGTGAGGGAACGGACCTTGCTTCCTCTGAAGTAAGTCATCTACAAGGTGGGGAGGGGTGTGTGAGAGTGCCCCCGCCCCCAAAAGAGAAGCCAACACAGAAGGGCAGACAGACTCACAGAGGAGCCAGAGGACAGCTTGGAAAGAGAAGTGCTGAACTGGGCATCTTCATAGGAGGAGAGTGGGCGAGCCAGCAGAGATTTGGGAGTGAGAGAGGGAGGTCTAGGGAAATGCTTGTTTTAAAGTTAGTTCCTGGCAGACTAAAAAACTGAAAAAGCCCCCTGCAAGTAAGCTGCAGAGTGAAGAAATGCCCAAACCAGGAAAGAAACACTACGCACGTGCACACAGATCCTCCGCCAGGAAGCACGAGTTTTCCAGCCTCTGGGATGTACCCCCAGTGCACCAGGAGCACAAACTCACAAGGTTTTTCCAGTGAGGAAAGCTAACAAAACAAAATGAACACATACTCTGTGGGAAATCCTCTGTTCTCCTGTTGAGCCCTGCCCCACCCTGGTAAAGGCCCCCAGGCCCTTGCCCTTGGACTACTGCCAAAGCTGCTGGGGGCTGCCTAGAAGATATTCACAGAAGCTTTGTTTGTTATGACAAAATAATTGGAAAGAACACAAATGCAATGAATGGAAAAATAAGAGTGTGATACTGGAATGTTAGGGGTTGTATGATGTTGAAATAACAAAATACTGAAAATATGTGAAGAACTGAAAAGAGAAGAACAATAAAGCATACCAAGATTATAGTTTAAAAAATATCAGTCATTAAATCAATTGTACATAAAGTCAAGCCATTCCCCAACTGATAAATGGGCAAGGGACATGAATAGGCAATTTTCAGGTAAAGAAATCAAAACTATCAATAAGCACATGAGAAGGTGTTCTAAATCTCTAATAATTAGAGAAATGCAAATCAAAACAACTCTGAGGTACCACCTCACACCTAGCAGATTGGCTAACATAACTACAAAGGAAAGTAATAAATGTTGGAAGGGATGTGGCAAAATTGGGACATTAATACATTGCTGGTGGAGTTGTAAATTGCAATTTGGAACTATGCCCAAAGGGCCTTAAAAGACTGCCTGCCTTGATCCAGCCATCCCACTACTGGGTTTATACCCCAAAGAGATAATATGGAAAAAAAACTTGTACAAAAATATTTATACCCATGTTCTTTGTGGTGGCAAAAAACTGGAAAACAAAGGTATGCCCTTCAATTGGGGAATGACTGAACAAATTGTGGTATCTGTTGGTGATGGAATACTATTGTGCTAAAAGGAATAATGAACTGGAGGAACTCCATGTGAACTGGAAAGACCTCCAGGAACTGATGCAGAGCGAAAGGAGCAGAACCAGGAGAACATTGTACACAGAGACGGATACACTATAGTAAAATCAAATGTAACTGACTTCTCTACTAGCAGCAATGCAATGACCCAGGACAATTCTGAGGGACTTATGAGGAAGAACGCTATCCACATCCAGAGGAAGAACTGTGGGAGCAGAAACACAGAAGAAAAACAACTGCTTGATCACATGGGTCAATGGGGATGTCAACGGAATCTAGAGACCCTAAACTTGTGGCCTGGTGGGATCTGATGAACTCCAAGTTTTAGGACTAGCTCCTAAGTTGAAGACCCCAAAGCTTGATCCCTGTTCCCCTGAGAATCCACCCTAAAGGTAATCTCAGGCTAGCAGTTTCAGACTGAAGAATGCACCCTAAGGTAAATGCTAAATATCCTTTTGTCTTAGGTAGTCTTCCCCATTGTATCAGAGACCCTTTCCTAGAAAGACACACCTGGGCAGGGACCACCCTTTAGAAGCAGCCCCTCCCCTACACCCCAGCCTCTCCTGTCAGAATGGTCATGTCAATCATCTTTCCCTGCCCCTGGATCTTCCCAAATGGTATAGAGCAGTGATTCCCAAAGTGGGTGCTACCGCCCCCTGGTGGGTGCTGTGGCGATCCAGGGGGACGGTGATGGCCACACTTTTTTTGTATTACATTCTATTCTGAGTTCAATAAATAGTTTCATAATTTCCAGGGCACTAAGTAATATTTTTTCTGGAAAGGGGGCGTTGGCCAAAAAAGTTTGGGAACCACTGGTATAAAGGTTCCTCAATTTCTCTTGTTCCTTGGAGTTGTCATCTAGCATGGTGGCACTCCCAGAGGTCAGGGCCCAGAGCATCCTGAGTTCAATCCTTGGACTCTTGTAGGCGTGTAGTGTGCAGCTCTGAGTAGAGGCCTATCTCAGCCCTGTGACCCTGTCCTTGATTAATGGGTGGCTTTTCTGACTAGTTCTGTGTTATTTCCAAGTCAACAAATGGAGGTCCCACTGAGATTCCAAAGTCTGAGCTGCCCTGCTAACAAGGACTCTTAAGACGTGAGGTACCCACACGACCCATTTAGGGTTGAGTCAGGAGTCTGCTTAGCAGAAGGGCTAGGTAAGTGACTTCCAGAAAAGAGACTCAGTTGCATGTATTTGGGAGTGACCCACTCTTTAATTAAGGGGGCTTAGGCGGTGGTCAGTAGTTTTACAGAGAGTTGCAGACTCCAGAGCTGCCTGGGAGCTGCTAGAAATGGGGAACAGTAAATCTATGACCCCAGGAGGAGGTGGGGGGCAGCTAGCAGCCCGAGGAACCACCTAATGATATGGCTAAGTGTTATATATAGGTTTTCAAAAGTATGGATTTGGTGCAGGCAAATATTTCAATAAGTGGCAGACGGTCCCAAGGTAAATGGACCAAAATGGAGTCTAGTCCAACCTGACTACAAGCTCCGAGCTTGACTAGATTTTTGGACGTGCGCGTTATTGCATGTGGAGGTGAGTGAAGCAGTGCCTAGCCTAGGAGTAAGAGCAAGGAGTGTAGTTCAGAGGTGTGAATGGTTGGCTGAAAGCTTGGAATGGGAAGCTGAGCTGGAATGTGGGAGCCTGAGAGTTCATTTAAGTTGATTAAAATAGAGAAAATTCCTTCAGGAATTGAAATGCTGAGACTTAAGATTTAAATGGTTGTAAATTTTTGTGGAAGAGTTTCTCATAGAAGCGTCAGAACTTAAGTTCTGGATATCTTCTCCATGTTCTGTGGGGTTTTGCTTCTATTGTATGTCTAATGTATTTCTCAAGCGGATGCTTCGCTACTAATTTCAAATGTTTGTTATTTAATGTTAGCAAATAATGTCTATAAAGTTGTGCTAACAGTTAATTCCTCCCAAAAGCTGAAGAGGCGAGGCGGGAGCTGCCGATCTGGACATGGGAATATCCTGCAGGAGGCAAAAGGAGGGCCAGAATTTATCACTCTAAAACTCTAATCTTTTCTTCCCAGTTTTGGCATGGTGAATGTGTGAACTATCGTATCCCGAGTGCACTTAATGTTTTCATAATGTTGGATGCATCTTATTCTAAGTCACCGAAGTGCTGTCATTGCACATTTTGTCAAGCTGTTATTTATTTCCCAAAGAGCAAGGTTTTCCTGAATAACGCCTGTGTGTTCTGAAGGAAAGGCCATTTTTGGTCATCGTGTCATTGTAAAAAGACAAGACGTGATTGGGGAAAGGCTTTGCTGTAGATGGTAAGGAAACCCTGAAGGTTTTTGAACTGACCAACAGCTTTTCTCTCAAGGGGCGGCCTTAGCCTTAGGCCAAAGGCCTTTGAGGCAAAGCTGAGAGAAATACCATTTTGGAGCCAAGGGTAAATCTGAGTAAAAAGATAAAGAGAAGAGAATCGGAGCGGGATTCGAATCTAAAGGTAATTTTAAGCTTTTCCTCAGGGATCCCAGGTTTGGGGGTTTGGAGAGACAATTTTATGGGTTTTACTTCTAAGAAGTAAAAGGACCAGGATTTGGGGAGTTTTGAAGGTCAATTTCCAGAGTGTAGCCATGACGATAGATCGGTTATGTTTGCAAAGCGCCACCAGCCGTGAATCCTGATTCCTGGAGTGAATTTGCTTTCAGTTTTCCTTTTTAAGTGGAGACGACGCAGCCGATTTGGCAGTCATCCATGTTGTGAGCGTTGCTTTTCTGATAGATGATCGTGGGCACACGACCAACCGATGTTAGAGGAAGGAATTCCCCACCTGGGAAATTCCTAAGAAATTTCTAGGGATGCCCAGCTCTGGAGTGTGGGTGAAGCGATTAGAATTTATTAAGGTTAAGTAAGTTTGCTGGACTGCTTGTTAAAAAGGAATTTATTGAGGAGCCGAGAGCACTGACTGTTATCTCAAGACATTTCAAGATTGCCCTTCAGTCTAGAATCTGAAGAATTCCTGAAGAGACGTCTCCAAGAGAAACCTGAAGGAGCCCCCAAGAAACGGAACCGGATAATATTGTTTCCCATCATTTTCACTGACTTCTGGAGATATTTTACTTCCCCTTTAAGCAGAGAACCTAGAAAGAAGAGAGCGATTCCCAGATTTAACTAAAGCAATTAAAGTTTAAAATAGGAGCATTTTACCTTGTTAAGAGCCCTGAAAGTAGTATCTGTTCATTTGAGAATTCACAGCAGAGACTCCAGAGGGCCCCTTTGTCTCAAGGCAGTATCAGAAGAATTCAGGAAGAATTAATGGAAGCCTAGAAATAATTGTTAATAACAGAAGAGAATTTAATTGGAACCCTGAGCGTGGTGAGAGAGAATCGCCATCGAAGGGAGAATTGTATGGGAAGATAATGGGGAAAAGAGATGCTATGGAGGAAAAGTGGTTATGGATGCAGTCACAAGGCTCAAGGGAGGGCTGAGAAATGGCTCCGCTAAGTTCCTGTCAAGCTCTACAGGTGACGGCTGACCATGACCAACTTACCCACGGCATTCATATTCCAAATCATGGGAGCTTTTCTCTCTCATTTTAAGTTACTCCCCACCTTTTCTCCTGTTATAGCATTTTTCTGTAATCATATGATGAAGGAAGCTTTAGAAAGGCCGGGCCTAGAATATGGGAAGTGTGAAAGCAGAGAGGTTTTTAGAAAGTTCAAAGAAGTCTCTTTTTCTAAAAGGAATAATAATCTACCTTTAAAGAACACCCGGCAAAACAGTGCCAAAAAGGGGAGCAACAACACATAAATAGTAGATTCTAAGCAGCATTTTTAAGAAACAAGTTTCAGATAGAACACCAAATGGCTCCCCAGTACCAGTAAAGTTTATATATCTTGAAGCTTCAAGGCAGGAAACAAATGAGATTAGAAGGAAACCTTTGTGCCTAGAAATCACCTACAGACTAGGCCTAAGTTCAAGGGTAAATGATTCCTTATTGCCAATGAATAGACACTCAGGAAATGGAAAAGTGTCCTCAAAACTAAGAACTCAGTTAAATCGGGAGATCCCACGTTTACTGCCACAAGAAAAGAAATTATTTCCACAATTTTTTATCTTTAGACTTTTTACATTGGCTGACTCAGTGGCAACATTATTTTTTTCATACAAAGTAATAGTTAGGGGGCAGCTGGGTAGCTCAGTGGATTGAGAGCCAGGCCTAGAGACAGGAGGTCCTAGGTTCAAATCCGGCCTCAGATACTTCCCAGCTGTGTGACCCTGGGCAAGTCACTTGACCCCCATTGCCCACCCTTACCACTCTTCCACCTATAAGTCAATACACAGAAGTTAAGGGTTTAAAATTGAAAAAAACAAAAAACAAAAAAACAAAAACAAAGTAATAGTTAGCAGGAGCAAAGGTCTAAGCTATTTAAGCATGATTAGAGTTGTTAAATAGTTCAAGGTGAATGAAAACAGCCTGAAAATCCCAACTCCCAAAGGGGGGTGTGTGAGAGGGTTAAAATTAGGGAAAGTTAGAAGCATTTTAATCTGGAAAATTTGGGGAGTTCATTTCAATTCTGAGATTTTTAACTTTTGACTTTTAAAATTGTTTTGAAGCTGAAATTGGCATGATTTTGAGATTGCTGTCATGGGATATCCAGTTAGAATTTTTCTTGGTATTAGACATTACTTTCATTTTGGGCCATGAATGGGGGAAGCTTCGGCCCCTTTCAGATTTACAAGACCTGATGAACCTGGGATGTGGATTTTAGTTTTGCTTTTATATCTCTGTAGTTGCAGAGTTGTTCTTCTATATGATGCTCTGGCAGAGTGAGGCAATCTTTCTGATTGAGCAGGGAGCTTAAAGAAATTTGTAACGGGTGTAGAATAAACATGAATAAAAATATAGGATGTCAGAGCCAGGTTAGCAGGCGGACACGAATGATCTTTCTAGTGAGTGAGTATACGGTTGTGGATCAAGTCCTGTCAGAGAACGGGTTTCTGGTTCTCTTGTTTTCTCTGGCAGCCCCGATGCTGTCTGGTACAACGGGAGAGTCTGCAGGCAGAGGAGGCCAAAGGCATTCCATCAGGACCCGCCGGATCGGAAAGACTTAAAGACTTTGGGGTCCTGTCTTGTTTGTGCCTGCCTTTCTGGCTCAAATGTCAATGCACAGCTATTTGGGGACGCCTCCGAACACCAGTTGCCCGTAACTGTACCCCAGGGTTTCCCACCATTAGTGACAGAGTCAACCCATTGGTCCACAAGTTCTCAGAAAAGGAATTCCTCCATTTATTACATTCACGCGATTTCTCATCCCCATAAGACGTGGGCTCCAAGAGAAAGCCTTTTCTCATTCGTTGTGCCCCCCGGGTGCCATATCTGGGGCGAGCTGGGCCCAAGGATTTTCCCCCAACCATTACATTCTCTGATGCCGTTTTTAGTTAAAACCAGAAGTCGTCCTAACTGGAAAAGATCTTCTTTGAGCAGATGAGACTATATTTATAAAGGACTGAATTATGTCTGATGCTCTTTCTGTGTAGGAAGACTTTTCTGTGCTAGACTAGATTAAGCCCTAGATGGAAGCCGCGGTCATAATTACTGGATTCCCGGCCTTGAGAAGGCTTTATGGGGAATCCTCGTACAGGTGGTCTTTACTGACTTGGCAAGATCCTTTCCTTTGCTCCGTTCTCTCTCTGACTTAGAGTCATATTTTCAAGCTTCTCCCAACTTAGTGACACAGGGACCATCCCAAGAGTCTGTCCTGGGAAAAAGCATCTGGAAAGCTGGCTTTTTGCTTTCAGGCCTTGTCTCCTGTAAAAGTGAAATTTGGGAGATGCCATCTTTAAGTGTATATATATATGTATTTTCTGGATACGGGGAAATTATCAAACTACATTTCCCGTGGTCCAACGGGTTTCCGTTTCCGGTTCTTTGGGCGTGGGGAGGCCTACATCTCTACGCAGAGAAGAGTTTATAATCTCCTGGGTTAGGAGGGAGTGGCCTCTTGGCCAGCAGACTTGGGAGGAGACAGGAGACAATAATGGCGAGGGCGGCGATTTTGAATTCTTACAAGCGCGTGGTCTAATGACTTTATCTATCAGCATGGCTTTAATTAAATTACTAATTTATATTATTATATCAGCCTTTATTATTTTTCATATTAATACTCCCAAGCTGAAATGAAAAATAGACACATTTCCTATTTTCCATGTTGAACATTTCATGTGATCAGTGGCTTCCTCCTTAAATAAAAATGATGGGCAACTTTCCAAGGTTAATAAGACAAATAATAATGACTCTGTTTCTATCAGGAGTGGCTTTGGACACTGAGGGTTGTCCAACTGGACACAGAGTTTGAGATGTCTGAAAGGCTGTTGGAGATGCCATCCCAGAAGTCAGCAGAGAGAGTGGGGCAAGAAAGGGAGATCTGAGAAATCATCAGCACAAAGATGGTAAGGAAGTCCATGGGAACTGATGAGATGCCCAACAGAGGGAGAAGAGGAAAGAGCCCATAGCAAAGCCCGGAAGGACTTATAGGCATGTATGGAGGATGATACAGCAAAGGAGACAAAGAAGGTGTTGTCAGAGAAGTAGGAGGAGATCCAGGAAAGAGAGGGTGCCCTGAAAACTTAGAAGAGAATCAGGGAGGAGAGAGGGATCAGTAGTGGTGGTCAAGGAGAATGAGGACTGAGAAAAGGCCACTGGATTTGGTAAATCAACGTTTGGTAAGTAAATCACTGGTACTGGGGGAGAGCAGGTCCAGTGGAACGAGGAGGTCAGAAGGCAGATTTAAGGGGTTAAGAGGAGAATGGGAGGAGAGAAAGTGGAGGCAGTGACCTTTCCAGGGAGTTTAGCCTCAAAGGACAGAAGCTAGATTGGACAAGAGTAGGGACGGAAGGATCAAATGAGGGTTTTTCAGGATGAGAGAGACTTGAGCATGTCGGAAGGCACAAGGGAATGAGCCAGCAAAGAGGGAGAGACTGAAAACAGATGAAAGCCTGGGGATGACAGAGGGAGCGATCAGATGGAAGAGAGGAGATCCTCAAAAGGCCCACTTGAACAAATAGGAGTAAAGGCTACTTCATCATGTGACGATGATGATAATGAGTTTTAGCTTAAACGTTTACAGAGGATTTTATTAATATTTTCTCATTTAATCTTCACAACATCCCTAGTTATCTTCTTTTTACAGATGAGGAATCTGAGGCAAAGGTTAAGTGACTTGCCCAGGATCCCACAGCTAACTGGTGTCTGAGGCCAGTTTTGAATTCTAGTCTTCCTTCCTCCAATTCTAGCATTCCACATGCTCTGCCACCATTTCTTTATCTGTTTCTTAAATTTTATATTTTTCCTTTTGACTTTCTTTTCCTTAGGCTTGTCTAAACGTTAAGTAACCCATCTACAGTCATACAACCAATTAGTAACGGAGGCCTCAAGTCTGCCTATCAGATGACCTCAGTGGTCATTTCTGCCTCCCTGTAAGGGAGCGAATTAATTCACTTATTTGTAGGAACTCTGAAGTGGAGGGTGAGAGACGGTCAGATAGAGATGGCAGTGAGCAGATTCTCCCACTGGGTTTTCTACCAACTCTAAGAGTTCATCACTGATGCACTACTGGGCTAAGAAGAAAAAGGGGAGTGCGGTGGGGGATTGGCTCCCTCTCAGCCCGAGCGAGCACAAGCCGAGCGCGTGGGTGGCCTAGTGGGGGGCCATCCAGGGAGCCCTCAGAGGCACGAACAGTGCTTGGTTGGGGCCGTCTCCATTGGATCTGAGCACCGTAGACTCTGTACTTGGTTCTAGTCTGCTAGCCGCAGGCTGAGGAGGAGCCTCTTGGATGGGCCACGTGGCCAGAACTTGGTGGCCTTCCCAAGCTGGTCCGGCTTCTTCCTGCCTGGCAATGTTCTGGCTGGAGAAGAGCTCGGACGCTCCCTGCCTGGAGGGGACCCGCGGCCTGTGAAGCCCCGTCTCGGGTCTCTGCTCTTGTAGCTGTGAAGGAGATTCTGTGATCTTGTGTCTCTCAAAAGGTAGACAGAGACCCACCAGGGCTTGTAAGAGTGGAGTCTCCGGGGGCAGCTAGGCCTAGAGGCAGGGGTCCTAGCGGGGTGACCCCGAGCCCCCCGAGCCTAGCCTCACCACTCTTCTGCCTTAGAGCCGACCCACAGGATTAACTCTACGACAGAAGGCCAGGTTGGGGCCGCAGAGTGACTTCTGGGTTCGGGCGGGATCCTGGGGGGACCGATGCCAGCGGCCGTCGTGGCGTCCGGAGGAGCCCACGTCAGAAGGGGCCGAGCTGATGGCCGGAGAGAAGAGCGTGGGGGCTGCCCAGTTCGTCTTTGTGCCTGGCACACAGCAGGCACGTTCATAGACTGGGAACACATCCAAGATGGTGGCCAGCTCCGAGAGCGTCTGGGGCTCCCTGGGGCTTCTGGCTGCCCCCGTTTCCCGGGCTCCGTCTCCCGCCATTTCCTTTAGGAGAAGAGACTTTGTTCTTGTAGAATGCTGCTTTTCCCACGTGTTGCGGCCTCCGCTGCTGCCCCGGAAGGCAGGAAATCGGATCTGGGCCCAGAGTCGGCTACTACAGACCTCCGCGTGCATCACGCCGTGAAAGCAGGCAAAAATCCGCGGAGGAAAAGCAGGGAAGAGTGGCGGGCCGGCCTCTCCTCTTGGGCCCCTCCTTCGTCTGTCGGCCCCGCTGGTTTTCTACAGGGGTGCGGAGCGCCTCTCGGTGATCGCGGCCATCCCCGTTTTCTGTGGCACAAAGCGACGCCCCAATCGGAGGATGGCTCTTACAGGTGGCCGCCTTTCGTTGGTCTCCGCCGTGGAACTGCCCCTGCCCGAGCCCCGACCGCCCGAGCCCTTCCCAGCAGGGGCCCAGCGACAAGTGCTGCCCCCAAAGGGGGCCCCGCCAGGCCCTGCTCGGCTGGGGCTGGGGCCGAGGCCCTTGTCTCGCTTCGTCCCCCTGGTCGCCGTCCCGGACTGTTCTGAAGCTCCCGGGCAGAGGCCAGAAGGGAGCGCCCAGGGCAGGCATTGTCAAGGTCTGAGTTCACAGCTCCTGAGGCAAGCCCGGTTCCCCTCAGGGTCAGCCTGGGGTACTGCCCAGCCAGGATGGGGGGATCAGGGCTGAGCAGAAGGATGCACACGGGGCTGAAGCACGGAGCCGGAAGGCTGGGGGAAGAGACTGACCCAGGATGATACAGCCAGAGCTTCACCCGAGGGTCATGGAGAGATGCATGGCCAAGCGGCGGGGGGCCCCCAGCCCAGGGCCAGAAGGACCACCGGCTGGACGGGCACAGCGAGGCTGGGTCCTGGAGACTCCCTGAGCTACGGGAGGAAGGCTGTGCTGCCCTCCTGGGCTGGGAACGGGCTGGAGGCCTCGAGGCCCCGTCCTGGGACAGGACTTTCTGACCCTGGGCAGACGGAGGCGGCCCTCCTGTGCTGAAAATCTGGAGGCTTCCTCTAGCCGGGCATCCGTCCTGGCTGGCCTGGCCTCCCGTGCGCAGGAGGTGCTCCAAAGGCGGGGTGCCCTCCTCTGTGGAGGGATCCTTCCCATTGCTGGGGCGGCTCTGAGATCAGACGTGGGAGGCCGAGGGAGGCCAGCTGCTTCTCCGGGAGCCCTTGGGTGAAGGCTCTCTGGCAGTGCTTGGCCGCACCATCGTTCCGGTACGGGGACGCGGGATGGACCAGGCAGGGCATCGCTGGCTCTAACGATGTCGAGCGTAGGCCGGTGCTTGGGCAACGGCTTAAATGGTCACTCTGAACTGAGCTCGTGGAAAGGCCTTGGGACATCCACTCCTCGCCTGTGATGGGACTGCTCACTGCGTGGACGGGATGGGATTGAGCTGGACCGTCCAAGGCCAGCCTGGCCTGTGACGGCTGACCAGGGATTATGGATTTCTCTCTCTCACCGGCCACGATCCACTTGGCCTTTCCACCTAATCCCTTTCATCCATCTCACTTCAACAGGGGAAGAGCCCCCTTTCTCACTTGGGGGTCACCGCTTCAGTCCCCCCTTTATGGAAACACCCCCAGAGCTACCGAGTTTCTTCATGGACTCTCAACCTCCTCTTCCAACTCCAGGCTCTAGAGAGGTCTCGGCTACTACAGGCAGGAGGTGATGCTCAGCTTTGGTCATTCAGTCGTGCCCAACTCCTTGTGGCCCTCCAGTGGGTTTTCCTGGCAGAACCACTGGAATGGTTTGCCATTTCCTTTTCTAGCTCTTTTTACAGATGAGGAAACGGAGGCAAACAGGGCTCAGTGATCTGCCCAGGGCACAGAGCTAGTAAATGTCTAGGGTCAAATTGGAACTCGGGTCTTCCTGACTGCTGGATATACCAACCCTTGTTCATCTCGATGGCTCAGTCAAAGGACCCAGGAGGAGTCTGGCCAGAGCCCCCAGACCCTGCGGGGAGGAGAATGGGAGCCGAGGGAAGAGGGAAGCCCGTATCCTGGCTGTGGGGAGGCAGCGGGGTGGGCTAGGACTGGGACCCTCATCCTCTGAAACCTGGCAGTTCTCGCCAGTTAGCACCGGTCAAACATCCGCAGCGAATCGATAGGCTCGGCATTAGTCAAGCACGAATTGTAGCCCGACCAGCTCGGTACCGTTCCAGGCGAGGCATCAGCTCTGTCCCTTCACTGTCTCCTTCCCTGATCGCACTGCTGTCAGACACCATGAATGACCCAGAGTGGTCCTCCCTCGGACTGCATCCCTTCCCCGTCCAGGCGCCCTGGGGGCTCCGGCATTCCAGAAGAACCCCCCAACCTCCCGCAGGCGCCTTACTCCCTGGGCAACGACCTCCAAACATACCTCCACCCGCGTTTGGAAAGGGAGATGCCGAGCGACCAGAGCCCAAGAGGCCAGCCATGAGCCACTCCACAGCAGAGCTGCTACTCCACGCCATCGGCCCCAAAGAGGCTGCTCTACTAGCCCTGGGCTTATCCATCAGCCATTCCACCCGCTGGGACACCGTTACACCACCATAAACCTCTTCTTCAAATAAAATTCCTTCCTTCCTTCTGGATTGAACGGAGTTTGAGTCTCCCCTTCTTGGGGCGAGACCCTGCTCCGTGGACTGTGATTCTCCCACATCCGCGGGGACGTGTGGTCCATCCCTCGTCCCCAGAGGATGGCTCTGGCCTAGACATGCTCCTGGATGCTTTGCAAAAGGGCTCAAGTCTCCAGAGGCCCAGGGGTTGGAGTTCTTCCCAGTTTCAAAGACAGGAAGCTAATGTGTGAGCAGGACTGAAGGGGGGGCTTGATTGCCTCCAGGGAGGATTTTTTAGGATCTCCCTCTGCCCCCTCCCCCGGGGAAGAGAGGAGAGACGCGATGGGTGTTGCCTCCACGTAAAGATTAGCAGTCACATCTATGTCTTCTTTCCTTGAACCCAAGCCTCTAAAGTGAAGGCTAGAAGGACACAGGGTAAGGGAGAACACGGAATTCTCCCACCCGGGGGGCCAGAAGGCTGAGGGCCATTTTTGGATTCTCCTTTGGTGCACAGGTGGCCATGGCCAGAGAATTCAGTGCCGAGGGTCAGCCTACTGGTTGTCTTGAAGGCAACATGCCTTCTGTCATTAGATTTAAGGTTTTAGAGCCAACTATCCCACCTTTTAGTTGTTCGTAATTAAACCTAGTCATATCCTGTTACCTTGTGTGTTGGATTCAAAGCCTCTGGCCCAGGGTGGCAGTTGGACAACCGTCCCTTTGTCAGTTAGGAGCAGCTTGGCTGTTCTGATCCCCATGTCCAGGTCTAGTCTCTCATAAACCCCCGTGTGTGTACTCACAAGCACCTCGTTTTATTTAATATCCCTGGTGACCCCATTATCTTACTTATATTTCCACAGAGGACAGACTGCTCACATCCTTTGACTCGGTGATTCCATCATTTGGAGAATATGCTAAGGATGTTTTACAAGGAAAAAGTAATATCTCTTCAAAGTGTTAATAGCAATTTAGTAAAACAATAAGGGAATATTTGAGTAATTGTTAAATAAACAATATTTTAATTAATAAAAAATAAAATATATGTAATAGCAATTTATTAACATTAAATTAAACTAGTGAAATGCTCCTACTTTTGCTGGCAAGGCTTTCACCAGGAGGCTCCATCTTTGTGTTTGGCGATGAAGTCTCTGCCTCGGCCATCTAGGCAACGTGGACGCGTACAGACACGGCCCTCAGTCCTGGTGCCCCCACCTGACCCGGGTTCTATATTGAGGACGGCTGAGCAGCAGAAAAGGGCCCAGAGGGTTCGTTTTCAGACCATCTCCAAACTTTCATCATTGCTGTTCTCCAAGTGAAATGCTTGTCCGGCGCCCAGTGAACGGGCGGACGTATTCTGGAGTCGAGGCCTCGCATCAGACCCGACATTCTCTCTTTAATAGGCCAAACCAGCAGGTGGTTTTTATAATAGGTCCAGAGTCCGAAAGTGTGGGAGGAAGAGAGGCACGAGCCCTTGGAAGGATCTCCGCATCTTTTTCTCCCACGTGCAACGGTAGCGTCTGCCAGAAGCCAGGCCCCGAGGGAAGTGCAGATCATTCATGTTTCTGCGGAGCCCACGAGGGCTTCACTGCATCTTGGGAGATAACACATACGCCGGCCGCGCTCCCTGGTGTCTCTGACCTGAGCGAGAACTAGACCGTCTACAGGAGGCAACGCTCAATATTCCCGAACAGTCGATGCCTTTCCCGTACTTGGCTAGCCCCTGCCATTCCTCAGAGATGAACAAGATTTAAGTGGCTAAGCCACGGCCGAGTGCATCATCTGGGACCCTTACCATCCCCCACACCCCCAAATCCAATTTGGTACCGAGGCCTCCTCCCCCATCAGCTCCCGAGGCTCCCCATCGTCTCCTGGCCTTCCCTCCTCCCTTCCCACTCTTCTCGTGCGTGATCCCTCCCCACTCCCTCGTCCCTCTAGGGACGATGCTCCTCGCTGCTTTTCCAACAAGATAGTCCATGTCTAGGCTCTGCGTTTGTTTTCTCCTCCATTCCTCCTCAGGACTCATTACTGACCTCCCTGCTTTCCTTTAAGTCCCAAATTAAAACCCCACCTTTATTAGGCACCTTTACTCATTTCCCCATAATTCTGGGGGTTATTCCCTTGGTTATCTCACACACTACATAGCTTGTCCATGCAGAGCTGTGTGTATGTTCTCCCTCTCATTAGACTTGGGGGCAGAGACAGTCTTTTGTCTTTCTATACATCCGCAAAGCGGGGTGCTTCATACGAAGCCTGGCACACGGCAGGGGCCCGATAGAGGCCTGCTGGCAAACGGCTCCCTTTGGAGGCAGCACGCTTAGCTCATCGCTTCACCCTCGGTCGGGCCTCCATCTTCTGACCGACTCTGGGAAGGCGCCGGGCCAATCAATAGAGCCCATGTTTGTCAATGAGTCTGTGGATCCGGTCACGAGAGAGAACCGCGTTTCCCTGGCTCTGCGTGTGGCAGCCATCGCCTCCCGGTTCCCCCATCCTGTGACCTCTTGGGAGAGGCCATGCCCGCGTCGGGCAGGTCAGATTCAATCATCTGCCACACACCGAGAGTTAAAAAGTGGATTAGGGAGCCACAGCAAGGGCGAGGGCGTTCAGCAAGAACACAGGTTTGGGCAGAAGCAGGTGTAGAAATCCGACCCTCTGTCCGGTAGGGCTGGGGGGCGACTCTTGTCCGAGGGCGGCCCGGAGCTATCCGGTGCCCCAGAAGCCATGCAGATGGCTCCCTCCGCCTTTCTCCTCCTGGACCAGGGGACAGCGTCGAGGAGCATTTCGTCCTCTCCATCCAGCTCTGCCGCCAGGGCAGCCTCCCAGTTTCTAAGGGAGCGCCGGGGCCGTCTGTCTCTCCGGTGCCGGGAACGGGGCGGCCCAGTGGGTGCCCGATGTGTGTCTACTGACCACTGACCAAGCCTTTGGAGGAATCGCGTCCCCTTGGCCAAAAGACCCACCCACAGTGGCGGCACTCCACAGGCCTCCACGAAGGATCCCGGCGACTCTGAGCAGGGAGCGGCGAAGCAGACGCAGGACTCCGTCGGCGCCGGGCGGGCCATATTGAGTGTCCCAATGAGCAGAAGCGAACCCAGAATCTCCCACGTAAAAGGAACAGCAGGATGCAGCGGCAGATCTGTCTGAGGCAGACGAAGACCTGCGAGCCTCCAGCAAGCCTGCAAGGCTCGAGCTGTCATAGCTCAGGGTCAATTCGTGGGAGGAGGAGACGCTGCACAGCAGTCAGGAAGGGCACCCCTTCCTGCAGGGAGGCCAATGGCTGAGCAGCTGCTTCCCCAGACGCTGCTCGCCTGAAACCTGTGGCGTGGATGGTTCTCCCTCCCTTTGGCGCACATATCCACGGAGGCTCCCTTCGGTCTGTGCTTCTATACATTCTGTAGGCAGCCTCTGCTCCGAGTGACTCTGGCTCGGAGGGCGCCCCAGCCGCTCCCTAATAAAGGTTCCTTAACCTTGAACTCTGGGGCCTCTGGGTCAGTGTTGCATGAAGGGCTCCACTTCACTACATATAGGAAACTAGAAAACGAAATCTGAGAAAAAACCCCAACCTAAAACAAGTACAAATAGGATCTGAAACAAAATTAAGTTGAAAAATTTTGCTGAGAAAGGAACATTCTTGAAAAAGAAACGTTTATTAAACTACCAAATCAATACATCCAAATAAAACAGAAACAGCAAAAATTATTTAGAAAGGGAAAAAAGCATAGCAAAGATCTCTTCCATGCTTATAGTAGCAGTGCTGCAAAATTCATCTCAAGAACAGCAAGGAGAAAAGATTAAAATAACATTTAAGATCCCCAAACTAGGGAAATAGTTGAAAAGTTTTTTGAAAAAAGCCCAGGTAAGTGCTCCCTTCTAACATCTGTGGGTGTTATGCTTGGGATAGTGTATAGTTTGGAGAGGGATCATTTAGGAAAACGAGTTACTCCCCCCTCCTGGCCCCCACCCTTTGTTCCCAAACTCTCTTCGGGTGTGACCTTCTTTCCGGTACCATCCCCAGACTGGAGCCCTCTCTGCCAAGGCAGAGGAAATGGGAGGCCCTGAAGGCAATCCACTCTCAACCAGACTACTAGCCTTAGACTCTTTGGCTCAGGGAAATCCATGCCTCAGGCAAATCTTTTTGTTCATCTTGAGCTTTTGGCTGGTAGGTCCAGGATCAGATCTGTCCCTCTGAGGACTTTCTGATCTCAGCCACCAGGAGGTGAGCAGCTCCCACATTCCTCTTTCCAGCTGGTCATTCATTTCCTCCTCCCTGCTTTTCAGCAAAAGGAAATACATACAGGCCATGAGTGCAAAAGTTAACCAGAGCTGGATCTTAAAAATGATTCCAAAAGGGTGATAAACAGAAATGTAGAATAAGCTTTATAGAGAAAGATAAGCATTGGGCAAAGCCATCCTGTTCTTGGGGTGAGAAATAAAATCCGTCTTGGATGTTCGCCCCTTTTGGCAAGTTCAGTAAGGAGAGGATTTCCCCAGACACTCCTCTGGGCCCTGATCCTGGAGGCCTCTGCCAGGCTTGGTCTCTCGATGCTCCCATGATCTAGGGCCCTTGTGACCACTCGGTAGACTGGCGAATGCCCCCTTTTTCCTGGTGGGGGTAGCCCAGCTTGCTGCACACAACAGAAGTAGACCAGGTAGGTGGGGCTGTAGGAGTTTGGGGTACAGCCCGTCTCACCTCTCGTGGGCCATGTGATGTCACCCCCAGCCTCTTAGGAAAGGTGACGGGCTTAGCTTTCAGCAATGGAATTATGGCCCTCCAGAGGCTCAAGTGAACCAGCCCAGGGGAATTCCTGTTAGCCACCAAAGATCTTCTCCAAAATCTGGCTACAGACATACACACACATTTATATATCGGGGTGGCCGAGAGAGAAAGCTGCCTGTGCAAATCTCCAAAGTTAGCTACTATAGAAGTAGCCTGAAAGGAGGAAGAATAACTGCTTCAGACACTAAGAAATTCAGAGGAGACAAAACTCAAGGAGGGACCTGGTGTTAAACTTGTAGCCTCAAGTATCTATATACAAATGCCCAAAGTTTAGGCGACAAACAGAGCAATGACAGGTCTTAATGCAAGGGGACAAATTTGACCTCATGGGTCTATCTGAGACTTAGTAGGCCAAAAAAATGGGTGGACCACAGCTCTGAAGGGATGCTTGTTTACCTGATCCACAAAAAACTGGATAGGCAAAGGGAGAGGGAGGAACTTGTGTGAGGAAATCAGGAACCAGAGCAGGGAAGCATTGCAAAGAATATTAGAAATCAATGGAGGAAGAAATAGAAGTGCAACCTGCCTGGAAAGACAGAAGGGATGGACAAAGGTTTGGGGAACAGATTCTAAGCCCAGCTCAATTGGAAGCAGCGGGGGGAGGGGGGAGCAGGGTCTTCAAATACGCAGGGAACTGCTGGAGTTCTCTCCCCTCCATCTCTGTATCAAGCTAACGACACCTTGGCTTGCTCGATATTTCCATACTGCAGAAAGTAGAGGAACCACCAAGGGGACATTCTATTTTGTACCTGATTCTCACTAACAAGTAGTAACTGGTTGTTGGGGTGGAAATGGTGGGAACCTGGGCAGGGGGAGAGGAAAAGCCCACTCTGTCCTGGAATTTATGATCAAACAGAAGAAAACGGCAGAGTGTGATAGGCCCCTTAGCTTTGGGGAAAGCAGATTTTAATGAGTTCAGAGAAACAACAGGAAGATCCCACAGAATAAAACAATTTAGAGGAAGTTGGCCCAGGAGGAATAAGAGGTGCTCAAGAATGAAATTCCAAGCAATGTAAATTTTGCAGAGAAATGAAGAGAAAATGGAAGCAGGGCCAGATAAGAGAAGATGAATGTTGGACTGTAAGACAGTTGGCACCAGGAATGCTACTATCCAGAATGAGCTGAGGCCAGAGAGGGATGCAGATGATGGCAAAAAGTGTTTGGATTTTTCTCTGGAAAGCTCTCTCTCTCAGGAGAAAAAAAAGAGAATCAATGAGGGCCTAGACCTTTGCCTGGAAAATGGAGAGGATGAGAGTGGCTGCCAGCAGTGAGAAGGGAGACCTGCTCAGCTCCTCTTTTCTCTACCAACAAAAAAATAAACTTTTTTTGAGACTAGAGGGGCTGATGGAACTACTAGTGGGATGCTGAGCTGGATAATGTCACTGAAGGGCCACTGTCATCAGCATCAGAAAGATTGCAGGACTAGAAAATTGGAGATGATTTCCAAAGGCAGGAAGAGGACAGAGCTCGTCATCTAAAAGTCAGGATTTTAAAAGAGATAATGGCAGATATCTAGAAGGGGAAGCCAATGTGGCTTCACTAAGAAAAAATTTAAGCCTGTGAGAGTACCTTCATCTCCCTTCTGACAGGATGACCAAGCTAGGAGATGAGGGAAAGGATGCACATGGCATCTACCCAAATACTAGCAAAGTTTCTGATAAGTTATATCATACAATTCTAGTGAAGATAATGGGAGAAATCTGGATTGGATGACGATACAATCTGACAAATTCAGAACTGGTTAGATGATGGGACTGAAAGAGCAGATGCTGATGGTTCAGTGTCAACATGGCAAGAAGTCTATGATGGAGTATCCCCAAAAGCCGGGCCTGGCCCCGAGTTAACATTTATTAGCGACAGAGGCACAGAAGGTTTGTTCATCCAGTCTGCAGAGGGCATGATGGTGGTACAATGAACACTGTTGGACTTCAGACCAAGAAGATTTTAGTGCAAATCCTGCCACAGTCATTTACTAATTGCATTTCTGTTAGATGTGGATAACAGCACCTGCCTCCCAAGGTTGGTGTAAGAATCATCTAACATCTGAAAAGTGCCTTGCCAATCTTGAACACTCCATGTTAGTGATAATTATTACTACTAACATTATTATCTTTGGACTTCTGTTTTCTACTTGGAACTTTCTACTTTCTACTTCTACACCTCAGCTACTGACACATATCATTAGGCTGAGCAACTTGCCTGATGCCAGAGAACCCAATGCCTCACAAAATGTTCCCTCAGTTGCAAGGGTCCAAAACCCTAATTAGGAGCCTTGAATGTCAGCCCACTGGGTCCTAGATTTCATTCCATTGTCTGTGGCTTCAGAAATGTATGTCTGCGCATAAACCATATTTCATCTTTATTCTGAGTTACAGACTGGTCACAGAATCAAACATTTGTTACTAAATATTGGGGAAATGGAGGTAAGGTTGATAATCTCTCCTGATTCCAAGTAAACCTCTGAACCCTCTAATATAAATGAAAAGTAAGTCTGAAAGGCCAGCTGTTGTCAATCACACTGTGGAAGGCTTTAAATGCTAGGCTGAGATTACTTGGTCTATCTTGGAGGTGCCTGGGAATCACTCAAGAGTCCTGAGCAAGGGACTATTATGGTCATGTCTGGGCACTATGAAGATTTGGACAGCTGTGTGGATGATGAGTTGGAGCCAGAAGCAAAGAGGGCTGTTATGAGCCACATGACCTTTGAATACATGCCCCTGGGTCGGGCAGCAAGCTTTTCAACTGTGACTCGTTTCCTCCTTGGTAAAATGGGGATGCCCCAGCTTCACAGGCTGGTTGTGAGCATCACATTAGATGACTGGTGTTCTTTGAAGTGGTATAGAAAGGCCAGTAGTTATCATTACTATCACTATTATAGAGGCATCACGGGCAGGGAACCCTGAAGAATGAGATTTCAGGGAAATGGAAGGTTCGAAAGGGAGAAAGATCTACAAGGAGCTGAGAAATGAATTGGGGGGAGAGGAATTGGAGACAATGGGTAGAGGCCTGTTTTCCTGGGAATTTGGTTGTAAAAGGGAAGAAAGAAGGTAATGGCTACAGGAATGGCGGGCTCAAATGAGGCTTTCCTTAGGAAGGATGAGACCTGGGATTGTTTGCAAGCAGCAGGATAAAAGAAGTTAGGATGGCAAACTGAAGATAAGAAATAAGAGATCTTTTAAAAGCAGCAATTTCCCTGAAGAGATGGGAAGGGATCAGATAAAAGGCTCTTAACTTTTCTAGTGCCTTCCCTCTTTTTTATTTCCTATTAAACCTATCTATAGCTTGCTTTGCATGAATTGAGTTCCTGTTGTCTCCCTCATTAGATTGCAAGCTCTTAGAGGACAGGGACTGTCTTACCTCTTTTTATAACTCAGCACTTAGCATTGTACTGGCACATGGTAGATATTTAATAAATGTTTATTGACTGAAGTGGGCTCTGACAAGAACTGCCATCTGTTTATCAGAAACTGGAGCAGAAGAGGAATGTGGGATGACAAGGAGCAGTTTTAAGATGTGAAATTGGAGAGATGAAGACATTCATAATACACAGCCTCTATTTTTTTTTCACAGTAAAGGAGCCAGCAAGATTCTTGGCTGAGCTAGAGTGAGAAGTGAAGAGATTTGGAACAGACAGCAAGAGCAGAGTCAACCTGGGATGACTAGAAGTATGCGTGGGCAGCAGTGAAGGCCCAGCTAAGATCAGAGAACATGGTTTTGTAAGGGCCCACTTGACAAAGTAGTGTGACTTTCTCTAGGAGCACTGGGGTACCCTAAGGATCAGCCTGAGGATTAACAGGGTATAAGCAGCAATAATAGGATGAGGAGGGATTCAAGGGTAGAGGCCATTGGCTAGATCTGGCTAAATATAGGGCCAACTTTAGCAGCTCTTATTGGGTAACAACAAATTGTATGACACCAAACACTGTGTCATTCCATAGTAAAATGAGGTGGCTACTTCTCTCCAATCCATTCTTGGATTTTGTCAAGATCAATTAAAATCAAAATAAAATTAAATTCTACTGAAGAGGGGCACCATGCACACAATATGTACCATGTGGTTGGGGTATGGTAGAGGGATTTGGCACAGAACATGGAAACTTGGAGTCATCAGGAAACAAAACTGAGATGACCAAGAAAAGCCAAGTATAGAAGCTAGAGTTTGCCTTAATGGAAGCTTTGGATTCCAAGAGGGTGAGGAGGGAGAACCTTCCTGGAATAGAAGACATAGTTTGTGAAAAGGCACAAAGGAAGGTGATGGGACCTTATCTTCATGAAAGAGAAAGGAGGCCAATGCAGTTGGAATATAGAGTATGTAAAAGGGAACAAATATGAAGTTAATCTGGAAAGACAGGATGGGCCTTTAAGGGCTCCAAAGAAAAGTTATTTCACCCAGAAAGGAATAGGAAGTTATTGAACATGAACAGACATGTCAGGATCAGACTCTTACTCTAGGGAACTGTTTTAGCTGCACAATTTGTGGTGTACAGATGGGCCCAACTGTGAGGTTATTCCATAGGTCTTGTGGACACATGAGGAGTCCTGGAACTAGGTAGTCAAATGACTCAAGTAGAAAGGGACAACATAAAACAGGTAATGAAGGTAGAATTGACAAGACCTGTTGACTGACTGAATGTGGAATATGAGAGAGAGACATAAGATCTAGGGCTCCTAAAAAGGAATAGCTTTATCTTCTGTGAATAAGGAAAAGAAGCATGAGCTCATTAGATTGTGACATTTCTTAAAAGTAGGAATCTCAAGTTTTGAACTTCCTCTGTGGGAAATTAATAGAATTTGGTTCCTCTACAAGATTTCTCTCTTGTTTGAAATCATTAGTTTTTGGCAAAGTGGGTACTCAGGTTGAAAATCATACATTTACTACATTCATAAGTCTTTACCTTCATAAGGTATCTCTCCAGTATGAATTCTGTAGTGCTGAGTAAGCTGTTTGCTCAGGCGAAAGTTACTCCCACATTCATTACATTGATATGGTTTCTCTCCAGTATGAATTCGCAGATGTTCGGCAAGTCCTGTCTTTAGGCGGAAGGTCTTCCTACATTCATTGCATTCATAAGGTTTCTCTCCAGTATGAATTCTCAGATGTCCAGTAAGACCTGTGCTTCGACTAAAGGCTTTTCCACACTCATTACATTCGTAAGGCTTCTCTCCCGTATGAACTGTCTGATGTTGAGTAAGATGTGATCTTTGGCCAAAGGCCTTCCCACATTCATTACATTCATAAGGTTTTTCTCCAGTATGAATTCTCTGATGTCGATTAAGCTGTGTACTCTGGCTAAAGGCCTTCCCACAATCAATGCATTCAAATGGTTTCTCGCCAGTATGATTTCTCTGATGTTCAGTAAGTCCTATGCTCAGACGGAAGGCCTTTCCACATTCATTACATTCAAAAGGCTTCTCTCCAGTGTGAATTCTCTGATGTTCTGTAAGTGCTGTGCTCAGGCGGAAGGCCTTCCCACATTCTTTACACTCAAAAGGCTTTTCTCCAGTATGAATTGTCTGATGTCGATTAAGCCCTGCACTTCGGCGGAAGGCCTTCCCACATTCATTGCATTCGTATGGTTTCTCTCCAGTATGAATTATCTGATGTCTTGTAAGTTGTGAGCTCTGGCAGAAAGTCTTTCCACATTCATTACATTCATAAGGTTTCTCTCCGGTATGAATAATCTGATGCTGAGTAAGCTGTGTTCTCACTCGGAAGGCCTTTCCACATTCATTACATTCATAAGGTTTCTCTCCAGTATGAATTCTCTCATGTTGAGTAAGTCCTATTCTCTGGCAAAAAGTCTTCCCACATTCCTTACACTCATAAGGTTTCTCTCTAGTATGAATTCTCTGATGTTGAGTAAGCCCTGCTCTCTGGCAAAAGGCTTTACCACATTCATAACATTCATAAGCTCTCTCTCCAGTATGAATTCTCTGATGCTCAGTAAGTCCTGTTCTATGATGGAAGGCCTTCCCACAGTTGATACATTCATAAGGTTTCTCTCCAGTATGAATTCGCTGATGTATAAACAATCGTGTGCTTAGGCTAAAGGCCTTTCCACATTCATTACATTCATAAGGTTTTTCTCCAGTATGAATTGTCTGATGCTGAATAAGTGCTGAACTCTGGTGGAAGGCTTTCCCACAGTCACTACATATGTAAATTTTCTCTCTAGTATGAATTATCTGATGTCTAGTAAGCTTTGAGCGTTGTCGGAAAACTTTTCCACATTCACTGCATTCATAAGGTTTCTCTCCAGTATGAATTCTCTTATGTTCAGTAAGCTGTGAATTCCTACAGAAAGCCTTTCCACATTCCTTACATTCATAAGGTTTCTCTCCAGTATGAATTCTCTGATGCTGAATAAGACCTGGTTTCTGGCAGAAGGCTTTCCCACATTCATAGCATTCATAAGCTCTCTCCCCACTATGAATTCTCTGATGTTCAATAAGTCCTGTTCTATGATGAAAGGACTTCCCACAGTCAATACATTCATAAGGCTTTTCCCCAGTATGAATTCGTTGATGTCCTATAAATTGTGTGCTGAAGATTTTCTCAGATTCACTGTATTTATAAGGTTTCTCTCCAGAATGAACAGTTTGATGTTGAATAAGTGCTGAGCTCTGCTGGAAGTCTTTCTCATAGTTGTTGCATGCTTTTTCTGTACTATGAATTATCTGATGTTGGTCAAGCTTTGCGCATTGGCAGAAGGCCTTTCCACATATCTTACATTCACAAAGCTTCTCTGTGCTTCGAATTTTTTCATGTTCAATAAGCTGTGAATTCTTGGAGAAGGCCTTTCCATATTCCTTATACTCATATTTTCCTCCAGCATGAATTGGCTTATACTCCATAAAGTCTGACATGCAACTGAAAGGCTTCCCACATTCATTATACTTGCCCTCTCTATGTGTATCATATTTAGGGACATTCTTCTCATTGTCCTGCTGCCTCTCTAAACTAGTACCACATCCCCAGGCTTCTCCCCAACTAGAGTCACAGGGATTATCCCTTTGGAATCTTTCCTCAGATGATTCTTGCATCAAAAGTCTCAGATGTGTAGTTGATTCCTTGGTTTCAAGTCTAATTTCCCAAACTGAAAGAAAGAAAAAAAATTAAATGTCTTCTGTATCCCCTACTGTATACATAGTTTTTACTTATATCCCTATTAAAGAATTTCTTGGCAAAAATAACAACTATAGACTTGTAGAAATAAAGGTCTTTCAATTCTTCACTTTAAAAGAAATATGATTATTGTTACCATTATTATGTGAAGGCCATGGTGTGTCCTGGAGAGAAGGGTAGGCTTGGCAACAGACAGGCCTAGAAATAGCCCTACCTAGCTCTGTGAGATGGAAGATACTTAAAATCAATGTGCCCCAAGGAATTCTCGAGTGTTGGCAGTGACTCCAGGAAGAAATGTGTTGAAAGTCTGCTTTTGAAGCTGGTTATGGGATTATACCTCCCTAGCCTCAGTTTCCTTAGCTACAACATGGAGGCAAGTTGGCTAGGACATTTCCGAAAGAGAAAATTGAATTTAGCTCAGACTGCTTTAGTGCCCTTCCCAAGAACACCCTTCTAGTAAGTGAAACCTGAATTGTGACACAAGGTTTTGTGCTTCAAGACCTTTTCCACCAGCCCATAGTGCCTCTCTACAAATAAGAATGTACCTCTCTGAAGTAACTCTAAAGAGAAAAACTGGGACAAAGATGGAAAATACAGGGAGACCACCATCAGCTCAACCTAAAGAATGGATGTTCTGACAGTCTGAACTGGATAGGCTGATTCACAGATTGATAGGGTTAGAAGATAATTTATAGATTATCTGGTCCAGATATATAATGGTCATGAGAACTGTGAATGACAGAATACCTGGATGACTGGCTCAGTGCCTTTTCCACCTTCCCTAGGAAGTCTGTTCTCAGATTTCAGAGCTGGACTTTCTCTAGCCTTCTGAAAGGACACACTCCAATGTGACTTCGGTACTGCACCACTGAGTATTTCTCTAAGGGGCACTAAGGGGCAAAACAGGTCAGTTCATACCCAAACCTTCCCCTCTTCCTAACCTCCCTATTTCTGTTGGGAGCACCACCATCTTCCAGTCCCCAAGTACACAAGCTAAGTGTCATCTTTAAGCACATTGTCACCCTATATCTCCAATTAGCTGCCAAGTCCTGATGCTTCTACCTTCATAACATTTCTTATATCTATCCCTTTCTCTCCTCAGACACTACCATCACTCTGGTGCAGGCCATCATCAAAAAGCATCAACCAATCTCCAACTATTCCCTCTGTTCCCCAGTCCTATCTTGTTTGTCTTCCTTCTTCTGAATCATTGTCTTCCTTCCTCTCTCCTCAAAAAACAAAGGATAAAAGTTTACAATCAAGAACAACTGAACTAAGCAAAATTGAGTATAATCCTATGGTGGAAAAAAAGTGGATCTTCAATGAAATAGAGGACTTCCAAGAATTACTGAGGGGAAAAAAGACTAGAAATGAAAAACAACTTTGAAATACTCAAGATTCAAGAGACTTCTGAAAAGGTAAATATAAATGAGCAATCAGAACAAACTAAAGGATGAACTTTACATTCAAATATGGGGAGATGGTACACGGATCCTATCAGAACTCAATCATTGTCAGAACTCATAGGGGGAATCTTATAAGAGAGGACGATAAGTGGTTTTGTTGTTTTGATGATCCTAAAAGAAGAAAGAACAAGGAAGGAAATATATGTGTGTGTATGTATGTATATATTAGCTTTAAAGAATAGAGAATAACCTTATTTTATCTCAAAACAGGGTGTGCAATCAGAAGTCTATAAAAATGTGGGGGGCAGGCATTACTTGAATCTCACTTTTATTTAAACTGCTCAAAGAAAGATAGAATAAATATGCATATAACAATTTTGGTGTAGAAACAGATTATTCAACTCAACAGGGAAATAGAAGGGAGCAGGGAGAAAATAACTGAAGGACTAAACAGGAAAGGAAGACTCATGGAGTGATTAATCATAACCAAAAGGTACTCTAGGCCCAGAGAGTAGGATCATGAAGAGGTGGGTAAAAAGGAAAAAAAGGGAGGAAAGAGCAAAATGAAGATGGGGTAGAGAGAAAAGCTGGGGAAAAGTCTGAGAGAATGGGATGAACAGACAGATATAATGAGTCAAAACTGAGACTGAGAGATGAAGTGGAAAGCATATGGATTAGAAAGCAGAATACAGCAGTACTATCCAGACACACGCGAAGTTAAAATAAGGAGTTAGAGTTGGAGCAAAATTCATTATGCTTCAGTTGAACTAAAAAAAATCTGGCATAGTGATCATTATTTCAGACAAGGAAACAGAAAAAACAGACTTAATCAAAGGAAATAAAGAGAGAAACTACCTTTTGCTGAAAAATACCATAGACAATGAGTTATTTTCACTACTTAACATAAAATGAAATGAATGGGGGGCAGCTGGGTAGCTCAGTGGATTGAGAGCCAGGCCTAGAGACGGGAGGTCCTGGGTTCAAATCCAGCCTCAGACACTTCCCAGCTGTGTGACCCTGGGCAAGTCACTTGACCCCCATTGCCTACCCTTACCACTCTTCCACCTATAAGTCAATACACAGAAGTTAAGGGTTTAAAATAAATAAATAAATAAACAAATAAACAAATAAATAAATAAATAAATAAAAATGAAATGAATGACATGGCACATAAATGATTAAAGGAAAACCTCAATAAGTTATGGCAAAACTAAAAGTGTGTGATCTCAGTGTATCCTTTTAAGAGCTACAAAAACCTAGTAAAAGTAATAAGCAGGAAAAATTAATGCCTGAACAGAATCTTAGTGTAGTTAGATAGGATAGAGCTCTGTAACTAAATCATACTGAGTTCAAAGGGAGTATATTCTCAATTGTGTGGCAACTTTACAAAAACGGATCATGTATTAGGAAATAAAAAATCATTGACAAATCTGTAAAAATAGAAATATTAAATATAGTATTTACTGACAACAATGCAATAAAGATTATATAAATTAAGGGGTACTGAGGAAAGGATTAGAAATCTTTTGGAGATGACAGAACTGGTTGGTCAAAGAAGAAATCTTGAAAATGATAGAAGTTTGATTAAAGATTGTGAATAATAACAATGAGACAACATAAAGATATTTTGGGGATATAATTAAAATGATATTTTAAAGGGAAAATTTGTCTCCCTAAATAGGTATATAAACAAATGAGAGAACATACTAAGAAACTGGGCATCTAACTTAACCTAGAAAATCAATAAATTTTAAAACATCAATTAAGTAGCAAAATAGAAATTCTGAAACTCAAAGAAGAGATGAACAAAATTGAAAACAAAAACCAACAAAAATATTGACTAAACGAGTTGGCTTTTTCCTCCTGGGGGATGTAATAAAATTGGCAAGCCATTAAACCGATTTGATTAAAAACACTGAGGAAAACCAAATTACCAGGATCAAAAATGAAAAAGGAGAATTTACCACAAATGAAGAAGAAATTAAAGATATCACTAGAAATTATTTGCTTCAACAATAAATATTTACAAAAACATGAATAGAATAAGGAAAAAAAGGATTTAAATAATCCACTCTCAGAAAAAGAACCTGAAAAGACACAAATGAACTTTCAAAAACCCCAAGTCAAGATGGGTTCACAAGCAAATTCTTATTTTAAAATTAACCTGACTTAGTCTGTCTCTGAGATTGTATCAGTGCTCATTAGGGATACTGCTTTGTAGTTTTCTTTCTCTTTTTCCTTCCTTGGCTATCAAGAGTTTTTGTATCAAAAGGAGAGGCTAGTGGCCAGGTAGTAAAGGAATTCTTTTAAAATTTGATAGCATTCAATTGTAAATCCACCTGGTCTGGTGGTTCTCCTTCCTACCTTCCCTTTAGGAGTTCATTTAGAGCTTGTTCAATTGATTTTGCTTATTGTATTAAGTAGTCAGTTTCTTCTTTTGTTATAATGGGTTCTTCATATTTTTGTAAATATTCATCTGTTTACCAGCTTTGACTTAGGACTGGAAAGAGTTTTGGATAGTTCTGTTCATTTTCTTTATTTCTCCTTCACTTGTTCTGAATTCTCTTTTTTGTTAATTAGTATTTGGTTTGTTGCTCACATATTTTAAGTCATATGTATTTTATTTATACCTTCTTTCTCTAGGTTGTTGATGAAAGCATTTAGAGATATAAAATTTACTCTCAGGTTCGCTTTAGCTGTATTCCATGAATTTTGAAATGTTTTTCATTACTATCATTTTCTGTGATGACATTGTAATTTGTTCTTTGGCTCACCTACCAGTTCTTTAGAATTATGCTAGTCTCCAATTTTATTTTAATTCTTTCTCCAAAGGCCCTTTATTGAATACAACACTTATTGCACTGTGTTCAGTAAATGGTATGTTTAGGATTTCTGATTTTCAATGGTTTGTGGTGAGGCTTTTACGTAGTGTTATATTAAAGGAGGCACTACTACCTATTTGATGTATATGAAGATGGAGTACAGAGAGAGGATAGGATGGCACCTCTCTCTTTATAACAGTTGTCCAGGCAGGATCCTTTAGGTCAATGGATAGTCTCCCTTCAGGACCCACCTGGGGTTAATTGATATTAATTATTGGGCTCTTCAGCTGAGGTAAAGTTGGTAATCTGACTGTGTGACTCCCTTCCCAAATAGACTTTGAATAATCAATTCAGGAAGGTACTTTAAACTTAGAATATATTTGGCACAGAAGGATAATGGTATGGGAGAGAGGTACTGGAGACCCTATTTTAAACTGATAATAATGAATCTCTAATTGCAGGCTATGAAGGAATCAAGATGACAGCTGGTCCAGCCTGGCCAGGGCTACAACAGAGCAGGCAAACTGCTGGGAAATCTTCAGTTTCTTCTTCAGTAGATCTTAAGCCTAATCAATTGAGATTTCCACCCTTTATCCACCTTCTTCTTCTTCTCCTGCCCATTTCCCGGATCCCTCCCGGGCCCTGGGAAGCCTAGATGACTAAGATGATGGACTTCCTAACATCTAGGGGCAGTAGAATCAGAGATGGTGGTCTGATACAGGTTGATGATGGTACAGGAAACACAGGAGGAGCTTGCAGGGTTGAGTTTGCAAGTCTCTATTTCCCCAAAGACCAGGATCCACCGATCTCCAGCCTCAGGGACAGGTAAAGACCCAGAACCTCTGCCAGGGTTCTCAACTGCCCTCTCCCGAGTCCACATGCCTCTCTGGGAACATTCTATCCAACTGACTTATCTGTCAATCAACAGTGAACTTCAAGCTCCCAGAGATTCAATATAACAGTAGTCAGTTTTTGTAAAGGTACCATTTATAGTAGAGAAGTATGCAGACTCCTTTCTATTCCTGTTCAGTAATCACAAGAGCTGTGGCCTTGGATTTTTCCTCTAAAATATTATGGGGCTCCTCAATATCTTTCTCACTTTTGAGTCATGCATCTGGCTCTGCTTTCCAAACCAACTGTTTTCAATGTTACGGTCCTTATTGCTTTGTTATTACTTTTCTATTTTCTTCTTTCCTCCGGACCTTTTAGATTTGCTGTCTTATTGAGTTACTGTCTTCCCTCTGGCCCCTTCCTGAAGGTTTCCCCCATGGGCTCCAGGGTGCCTGCCGGCCTTCCTCCCTGGCTCCTGCTACATTTCTCCATTGGCCCCCGGCCTCTTTTTTTCCTGAGACTTTACCTCAATTTTTTGGGAGGTGATGCTCCTCTTTGGAGTCTATTCCCCAGAGGCGGCAAGGCCTATAAAGACCCCAGTTCAAATCATGTCTCTGATGCTGATTAGCTGGGAAACAGTGGAAAGGCTCTTAAATCCTCTCTGCCAGCTTCCTCAATTGTAACATGGGGACCAGAATGGGGGGTCCTGGGTTCTGATCTGACCTCAGGCCCCTTCTAGCTGCCCCCATTGCCCAGCCCTTATGCTCTTCTGCCCTGGGAAGATCAGGTTCAACACCAATAGGGAACCGCGCCTCAGGCACAAGGGAGGAAACACAGAGGTGACTCCGCCAGGGGGCGCTGCCCCAAGCCTCGAACCCCCTCCCCCAGGCTGAGGGGTCCCAGGAGGTCGGGGCAGGCGGTGGGGGCTTTAAACCAGCCCTGATCCCTCTGCAGGAAGGGACAGCTCTGTGGGGGCCATCAGGCCTCCCCGAATGCCTGCGGCTGTTTGCTGGGGTTCAGCTGGCTCAGCTCCGCCCAAGGGGACGGCGGGGACCAGAGACCAGGAGAAGCCCCGAAGCTGGGGCCTTAGGAGAGGCGGAAGGATCCACAGAGCCCAGAGAAACCCGTGGCCGGCCTGCACCAAGGCGGGCGGAGAGACAGAAAAACCCGGAGTGCCGGCACTTGTGGGACCCGACCAGGGCCCAGGAAGGCCAGCAAGGCGGCGCCCTGGAGCCCCCCACAGGGCCGGTCCCATCCCGGAGGAGGTGGAGGAGCCCGGGATGCCGGCTCTGAGCGTCCTCCCCCGAGGTCTGCTCACTTGTCAGAGAGGCCTGGTGGGCCGCGCTAATCCCGGCCCGGCTCGGCTCCCAGGCTAAGGAGGGGCCACGAACCGCCTCCAGAGGGCCCGGCTGGGCGCCAGGTGAGCCGCAGAGGCTCGGCCAGGTCCGCAGGTCAGGGCCCGTGGAGGACTCAAGTCCAAGGCCTTACTGGCTGACCCCGGCGTGCTGGGGGCCCCGGGCCCGGGCGGGGGCGGGGGGGAGGGGGGGCTGACGGCTTCCCCGCGCAGAAGGGAGCCCCGGGCTGGGAAGGCTAAGAATATGGGGGCTGTGACTGCGGCTGCGCAGGAGGAGCCGCGCTAGGGACGATGGGCGGACTGGCGAGCGCCGGAGGGCGGCGGTTCTCTAGCAGGGTTGGGTTCTGTCCCGGCTCGGAGGGCTCCTCCGCCCCCTGCCGCGGGCCGTTCGTCTTGGGGCCTCCTGGGCTCAGCCCCGCGCCCAGCACCCACGGGGCGCTCAGGAAGTGCCCGTCTCCCACCGCACTGAGACAGCCCGGAAGGGGGGGAGGGGAGGAGGCCACAGATGTGCAGGGAAGAGTCTCGGAGGGATTCCCCCATCCTTCTGCGAGCTCCGCCCCCCTCGGGCCCACTCACCCGCCTCGGGGCCTCCTCCGCTGGCCAGGCCGGCCCCCTCCGGCACCCAGGGCCCCGCCCCTCGCTCCAGCTGGCAGACCACTTCCGGACAGGAATCCGTGAGCCCTGCTCAGGGACACAGGCAGGGTGCGAGGTCAGAGGGTCCCAGCAGCCCCCTTCTCGCCTTCCCCTCCCCCCCCAGCCCGCGGTCATGTGACCCTCCCCCAGTGGGCCTCACCCAGGCACACCAGGGTCTGGTAGTTCTCCAGCATCACCTCCCGGTACAGCTCCTTCTGGGCCGGGCCCAGGCGCCCCCACTCGTCTGGGGAGAAGTCCACGGCCACGTCCCGGAACGTCAGGGAGCCCTGAAAGACCAAAAGCACTCGGCCCTCAGGGCGGGGTGGGAGGAGGGTGTCAGGGCCTCCAAGTGTAGTGCTCTGTGAGCCCCTGCTGTATACACAACAGCACTCAGTGGGCCCCTGCTGTATACGCGGGCTGCACTCAGAGGGCCCCTGCTGTATACACACCCGCACTCAGAAAGCTCTTGCTGTATACACAGAGGCACTCAGTGAGCTCCTGCTGTATACACGGGCTGCACTCTGTGAGCCCCTGGGGTATACATGGGCTACCTGGGCTCCTGAAGCGGGCAGGGAGATGATAGTGAGGCAGCCCACATTTCTAGCACACTTTGGGGTTCATTTTCCTGGTGTAGGGGATCCCCAGAAAAGGCTGAGATCTCTCTTCCCAGTCTTTCCCCTGAAAGCTCAGGGGTCCAGGCAGGGGCCAGAGGGGCTGCATCAAGGGGGCAGGTCATGACTCGGGCCACCCATCGCCCCTCCCCA
>NC_058130.1:797239957-797269805 GCF_016433145.1 Gracilinanus agilis | reverse complement strand
AGTGGGCCTCACCCAGGCACACCAGGGTCTGGTAGTTCTCCAGCATCACCTCCCGGTACAGCTCCTTCTGGGCCGGGCCCAGGCGCCCCCACTCGTCTGGGGAGAAGTCCACGGCCACGTCCCAGAACGTCAGGGAGCCCTGAAAGACCAAAAGCACTCGGCCCTCAGGGCGGGGTGGGAGGAGGGTGTCAGGGCCTCCAAGTGTAGTGCTCTGTGAGCCCCTGCTGTATACACAACAGCACTCAGTGGGCCCCTGCTGTATACGCGGGCTGCACTCAGAGGGCCCCTGCTGTATACACACCCGCACTCAGAAAGCTCTTGCTGTATACACAGAGGCACTCAGTGAGCTCCTGCTGTATACACGGGCTGCACTCTGTGAGCCCCTGGGGTATACATGGGCTACCTGGGCTCCTGAAGCGGGCAGGGAGATGATAGTGAGGCAGCCCACATTTCTAGCACACTTTGGGGTTCATTTTCCTGGTGTAGGGGATCCCCAGAAAAGGCTGAGATCTCTCTTCCCAGTCTTTCCCCTGAAAGCTCAGGGGTCCAGGCAGGGGCCAGAGGGGCTGCATCAAGGGGGCAGGTCATGACTCGGGCCACCCATCGCCCCTCCCCAATCTTCTCGGCAGGGTCAGGGCTCCGCCTCCTAGAGCTCTCCCTCAGGCTCAGGGTTGGCAGAAGACCCGGAAGGGCGGGGCAGTGATGAAGTGACCCTCCACTGCCTGGGCTGGGAGCCCGTGGTGAGGGAGAAACCCTGTGCCACGGCCCAGACTTAGCCTTCACCCACGGGCATGCACGGAGCCCTCTTGTCTCTGTGCCAAGCAGGGCAGGGGGGTCAGGCGGTGTGGGTCCGAGGAGAGGCCCGGGGCATGTCCGAGGGCGCCTCTAGAGGCGATCCCACGGCAGGGCAGCCCAGGGACTAGTGCACAGGGAGTGCTTAGTCCCACAGGCTGCAGCCAGGGGAAGGTTCCGGCTCTGGCAGGAAGGGCAGGAGCAGGAGCAGGCCGCAAAGCTCCTCCTTCTGGATTGATTGACTAGGGCAGGCCTTGGGGCAGTATCGAGGGGAAGTGCCACACCTGTGGGACTCTGCTTCAAGGCCTTAGACAGGCTGCCTCCGCCCCTGCTGCTAAGGCTGAGCCCTCACCCGAGGCCCCGCTGTGCTCAGGGTTCCGGGCTGGGGAGATCCCAGCAGGGGCACACGATGCTCTAGGCACTGCCCCGGGCTGGCCTTCTCTTCTTAGGAACCCCCAACTCCCAGATGAAGGGGTCGGGCGCTCAGGAACCAGGGTCTGGGGTCTGGGAAGGGGCTGCCTACTAGGGCCTTTGTGGAAGGGAAACCCACTCACCTGGTGGACCCCAGCGGCCATTCTGCCCTTCTGGTTCTGCCGTCACGTGGGGGAGCAAGTCCTCAAAGGGCTAGATCTGGGGAGGGAGGGGCCATTCAGAGACCCTGGGAATGGAGGGGGCAGAGGTAGAGGGTTGGAGCAGGAGGCACAGGGAGAGAAGGGGGTGCAGCAAGGCTCCAGAGAGACGCTGCTGCACCCTCGTGTCACAAAGGGCCAGAGGAGTCAGCCCCACCCAAGGCTTGTCTTTACTGGGGGGGGGGAGCTCTGAACGGACTCTGGTTACAAACAATAGGGAGAGCACAGGGGAGCCCAAAGCCAGCCCCTCCTGGCCTTGGCCCCCAGTCAATAACCTGGTTGTATGGCCACCTGCTGTATGCCAGGCACCTGCCTGCCCTCCAGGAGCTCTGGGAAGGCTTCCTGGAGGAGGTGAGGCTAGAGGTGGGGCAGAGGGATGGCCCCAGAGGGAATGCTGGGAGCTGAGATGGGGGTAGAGAGGGAGGAGGGGCCTAACAGACTGAGTGAGGCCTCGACTGTTTGGAGCTGGGCATCCCTGGACTACAGGACAATCGGCTGGCACTGGGAAATGGGGCAGGGGGGTGGGGTCAGTCTGAGGATCCCTGGTGGGGGTGGAGTCTGAGGTAGGGGCAGGGTCTGGGGAGGAGCCTTGGGGGGGTTAGGGAAGTTCTAGGGGAGAGAGAGTCTGTTCCAAGCTGTGGGTGACTTGGGTGATGAGGCCAGACCTGGAGGGTAAGGGGTGAGGAGGGGAGCAGGAGGAAGGTCCTGGGTTCCAATCTGCCAGCAGACACTTCCTGGTTGTGTGGACAAATCACTTGACTCTAATGTCCAGCCAATCCTGCTGCTCCCGGCCGATTCTTAAGACTGGGGAAGCCCTGAGCATGGAAAGAAGTGGGAACCTGTAGGTCGGGTGGGCCAGAGGGGGTCACTGGCCTTGGCCAGTGGATGGGGGCAGAAGAGGGCACTCCTGGCCTGGCCCCCATGTCCTTTGCCCAGGCTGTGCTGCCCCCCTGGTGCCCCTTTTCTGGCCCCTCCCCCATTCACCCCTTTCTCTCCAGCAGACTCGGGGTTCCCAGGGAGTCGGGACTGCGTCCACCACCCCTCTCAGTATCCCCTGCGCTTAGCAAGGAGGAGGCGGTTGATAAATGCCAGAGGGCTTCCTGACAAGTATGCGGAGGAGGGCCTTGAATGCCGCACCAGGGGAAGCTCAAGGGCCCAGGCGGGTATGAGAGCACCCCAGGAGTGGGCTGGGCAAAGGGGCGCTGACCAATGGATGCGCACGCTCGCCGAGGGGGCAGGGCCTGAGGGCGGGGATTGTGCACGCACGGTTCTCGCGGAGGAGGCCGAGACCTGACTCCCCGCCCCGCCCTGCCCCGCCCCGTCCCTGGAAGCCCCGAAATGGGGGCCCGGTCCGCCCATCCCAACTCACCCCGGACTCGGTCCGCGGCCCGGGCCTCAGCGGCGGCTGGGGAAAGAGTGTATTTTTTTTTTTTTTTTTTTTTTTTTTGGACTGCGGGGGGCCGGACATGCCGGAAGTGACGAGAATCTCCGCTCGCCCCGCTCCAGCCCGCGCCGCGCCGCTGAGCTTTCTGGGAAATGGAGTTTACTGTCCCAGCCGCTGTTGTACATGTGCAGAACCTGCCTAGCTCGGCCTAGCCCGAGTGGGCGGGGTCCTGGGTTGGGGCCCGCCCCACCCTTTCAGGTCTGAGCCTTTGGCCCAGCTGTCACCGCGCTCTCCTCTGGGGGCTCCAGCTTCTGGCATTCGCCCCTCCCCTCGGTGATAGAGACCCCGGCCCCCTCCCCTAGGCGCCCCGGCTGCTCTCGGCCCTGGTTCCGGTCGTCTTACAGAGCTGCCCCTTCCCGTCCCGCGTCTCAGGCCTTGGGGTTCCCCCCCTCCCTTCTGGGGTCTCCTTCACCCTCGGGCCGGGATCGCGCCGGGCTGGAATTCCTGAACCCGTTCTGGGACCGCAGGGACATCCCAGTCTCTGCTCCAGACCCTCCGGGGGCCTCCCGTGCCCGACCTACTGTCATTTCCCCCAAGTTAGGTGGCCTAAACTGGCGTGTGCAGCTCCCACCCAGGACCCCTGCTTGGGGGGGGGCAGCCCCCGCGTCACCCCCACGGCCCTTCCACCCGTGAGCAGCCTCCGCCAAGGGGGCGGGGCCGGCCTCCTGTAGCTTCTGCGCTGTCCACCCGCGCCCCCACTGAGGGAGGTGCTATTATCCAGGAAACTGAGGCATGGCGAGGCTGGATTCGAACTTGGGGCTAAACGACCCTAGGCCTGGGGCTCTGTCCTGTGGGCCACCAGCTTCCTCTTGAGGCCGGGAGAGTTGAAAGGGCAGTTTCTGGTCAGCTAAGGCTTGTGGGAGAGAAGATGAAGGGTCTGATGCCTCCTGGATTTGGCTCGGGGCCTCCCAGTCCATCCCCAGATGCTACAGCCTGAAAGAAGCCGCCGCCCTCCCCCCCCCCCCCAACAAACACACACACACAGCCTCCTCCTTTGAGGCTGACTCACTCCATCTTTATCACCCACCCAAGGGTCCAACGACCTCTTTGAGTGACTCACAGCCTCTTCTCCCCACCTCTGGTCCTCAAAATGGGGGACTTCATGGCTCCTCCAAAGCCCCTCACAAATGGGTGGCCCCTTGGTCTTGCCATGACCCAGCCAGGCACTGTGGCCCAGTTGGTGAAGCCCGAGATGCCCAGCAGCACCAAGCGGCGTTCTCCTGGGACCCCCAGGCCCTCCAGGCTTGGCTCTGGTGAATGGGTGCAGCGCTAGGCTGTCCTCTAGCCACCCTGGTCCCTGTCACAAATGAAAATGACTGGAGGCAACTCGGCCTGAGCCTTTCTAACTTTAGGTCAAAACCCGATCCTGTGCTCTGAGCCCCAGCTAGTCGGAGACGACCAGGAGAGCTATGAAGAGCAAGCCCAGAGACAGCTCTAGGCCTCTTAGGCCGATGACTTGGGACGTCAGGGCATCAGATACGGGACCGAGTCCCTGGGGCCGGGATGGAGGAGCCCCTCCATATATTCCTTCACACACCTCCTTATGTTTCCCCGGCTGTGCCCTGCTGATCCTGACCTCTGATCCCTCTGCCATCTGCTGCCTTTTGCCCCTAAGGCCTCCCTGAAGGATGAAGCCTGAGCTGGTGCTTTTGAGTTTCCTTTGTCCTTGGGAATCCCAAACCACACCTTCCTTTTCCATGGAGTTGGCTTAATAAATGAAGGAGACCCGAGTTCTTTTCCTACAAAACCTCTTCAGTCAGTTTGGGGAGGACTCTTGAGGGACCAGATCTTAATCAGCATCTGTGATTAAAGATGTCTTGGGATGGTCAAGGGAGGGCCCGAATAATAAGCTCCTACAACTCTGGTGTACCTGGGTGAGAGAGTCATTGGACCACTACCGGGAGGGTCAATGAAGAACTTACTTTGAAAGAAAAAAAACCCATTCTCTTGAGATAATGTTAATCGTACCTTCTGGGTCCAGTACCAATTCAGGCTGTGTGATCTCAGGGTGCCTTCACTGTTACGAGGCCATCTTTGACACCTCCCTAATTACCTCAGCCGTGTTCCATTCATCACAATGGCTTCTCCAACTTTTCATCTCTCTGGAGATTCCCTCTAGCTGCTCAGTTGTGAACCTTGTCTCCTATTTCATCGAAAAATCGGAGAGCTCCCCACTCATCCCTGCCAGCTCCCTGTTAAAGTAGACATGCTGGACCTGGAGTCAAGCAAGATGTGACTTCCAGCTGTGGAGCTCCTCATCCCTGTCTGCTTCAGTTTCCTCAGCTGTAAAATGGGCATAACTCTACTGTAACCCTCAGGAACAGATAGGATGGCATCTGTAAAGCGCTTAGCATTGTGTGGCCCATAGCAAAGCCATACAGATGCTAGCTATTCACCTTCGTCAGCATTGGGTGACCTCCCATGGGTGTCTCCACTTCCTTTCCTCTCATTCAATCTTCTCTACAGCCTGCTTTGGGACCTCATCGTTCAGTGAAGTTGCCCTCTCCAGTGTCACCGGTGGCTGGCTCCAGTGGCCTTTTCTCAGGCCTTACTCTCCTTGGCCCATCTGTAGCCTCTGACGCCATCTTCCCCCCCCCCCCATTCTTGTAGAGAGCCCAAAGAGTTAGGTCCTCCTTGCCTTGTTCCCCTCCCCTCTAGCATTCTTGAGCAAGGTCAGGCAAGGAGTACAACCTCAGAAAGGTGCAAGTTTTGAGACAGGGAGGTGTGGGGTTAGTGTGTGGATTAAAGCTTGGAGTGTTGAGCCTCAGAGGTGGGAGCACTGCAGCTCCCTAGAGGTACTGTCTTCTTTCTAGGTTTTCTGGCTCTCTTCCTACCTACCTGACTGCCTCTTCTCAGCTTCCTTCCCTGGAGAGAGGAGAAGCCCTGTAGATGTCAGAAGGAGAAGTACCAAAAGGTTTTTTTTCTAGGCAGCACTTCTGGAGCCTGGAGCTTTCCCGACCAGACCCAGAGACCTGTTGGAAATTCACTCAACCCCTTGGCTTTTCATGCTGAAAGTGCTCTCCATTTCCCATCTGGCTGCTCTGTGGTCTCCAAGAGCTTCTTTGGGCAAGATCAAACCACCTAGGAAACTCTCTGGATCCCTGCCCTGAGGGTCCCTCCCTCCCTTCCATTTGGCTGGGGAGCTCCTCCAAGATCCTCTAGTAAAGAAAGAGGCCCTCCTCAAGGCTTGGCAGCTGAGCACTCTTGCCCGGCACCCTCTTAGAGAAGTTAAGACAACACCAAAAAAGGAGATGAACCAGGAATAAATAAGAAGACTCATTTTCCCAAATTCAAATCTGGCCTTAGAAGAAAGATGACTGAGCAAGTCACTAACTCTTTTTCCTCATCTGTGAAATGAGCTGGAGAAGGAAATGGCAAACCAGTATCTTTGCCAAGAAAACTCCAAATGGGGTCAGTAAGTCAGAAGTCGCTGAAGACCTGCCCCTTTAGGTTGGGAGCTCCTCAATAGCAGGGACTGCTCTCTTTGTGCTTATTCACACCCAGCACATAGCACAGTGCTAGCCACACAGTAAATGCCCACCACCTGAGGGTGCCCCAGGGCTCTATTCTGGGCCCCTTCTCTTTTCCCTTCATATTTGTCATTACCTCTGTGATGAGGATTCTCAGACACCTTTCTCAGACATTTCCAACTGCCTATCAGAAGATGCCTTCAATTAAGGAACAAACATTTATTAAGCTCCTACTATGTGCTGGGCTTCATTATCTTTCCTCCAAGGCTTTCCCCCATTCTCCCTTCCAAGACTGTTGACACTTCTCCAGCATCTCTCCAATGTGACTCCCCCTTCTCTGATGCTGCCCGAACCCTGGTGCAGGCCCTGCTCACCTCACACCTGCATGACCATAGCTGTTGGAGTGGGGTTCTGTCGTCCTCCACTTAGACACCACAGTCATCTTCCTAAAGTTCGGGTCTAGCCAGGTTATCCCTCCTCACCCACCTCTAGTCTGTTGTGAGGAAGATTATTTAGTGATGATCTTAGTATTAGTATTAGACCTGGCTGGAAGGGCTGGAGAATTCCATATGGAATAGGGAAGCAGGAAGTGGCTCTTACTCTCTGAGAAGGACTCCATGGTGGTTGGGACAGGCAGTAACTGATTCCCTGGGAGACCTCAGAGCTAGTGGAGTTGCACCCTGATTCCCTGGGATCCTGGAGTGTGGTGAAGGTTGGAAGCAGAGGACATCTATCCTGCATGACAGCACTGAGTAGGGAGTGATCTGCGATCTGGTGGCCGGCTTGCAGGCTCCTCTCTCTCCTGGGCTGCTTTGGACCATCAGTTCTGGAGGAGTTGGTTCCTGGCATCCTGAAAACCTCTCTGGACTCTACTGTGAGGATTCCCACTCCAGGCCTGCTATTCTCTGGGCCCTGTCTGGCTTAGGACTTAGATAAGTCCCTCCCTTGACCCTGTGGTTTGCCCTTAGCTTGTAAGAGTAGAATCCCTTATTCCCATCCTTTATTATTGTTTCCCACAATTAAACTGTTATAAACCTTTGCTTTTTGCCTGCTGGTTCCTTAGGCCTTTGCCTAGGTGGGCTGAGTGCCTGTTGAGGCCCAACTGCTATTTCTGATGATAGTTACCTCCTTAGAAGTTAAACCTGATCTCCCTACCTTGTTTGGTCCTGTCTTCTGTCATTCCTGTCACTCTATCACCCTATTGTGAACCCATAGATAATTTAGTTAACTTCCCTGATAATCCTCCATTACAAGTCAAATAGCAGTTCCCCAGCACCTCCAGAAGCAAATGAAAAATCCCATCTGGCATTCAAGGCCCTTGGAAAGCTCTCCCCTGCTACTTTTCCAGTCCTCTTTCTACCTTCCTCCCTTCCACATATTCCTATCCAGTGACACTGGCCTCCTTACTCTTCCTCCCATATGACATCCTAGTTGCATATGCGACATTTTCACTGGCTCACCCCCATGCCTTCAATTCCTTCCCTTCTCTCCCTCCTTCCAGTCTCACCTAAACCACACCTACAAGAAGTTTTTCCTGGCTTCCACTAATGCTAGTAATACCTTCCCTCCACTGATGACTATCTATTCATCCTTCCATCCATCCATCCATCCTTCTATTGAGGGAAATCTTACTTGTCCATAGTTATATGTTGTCTCAGCAGGGTCTGGCTTTTTTCTTCTTTTCTTTGCATCCCTGAGGTTAGCACAGTGCCAGGCACACAGTAGGAGCTTTATCAATACTTGCTGATAGTTGGACACTTCCAAGGAATCTGTGATTCCATAATCATATGGATGCTCCTGGGTAAGTGGTGATCAAGGGATTTTTCTTCTCTCACAATCGGGTTCTAAAAACAGAAGGGCACACACTGGGATTCTTTTAGCCCACTGACCAGCATTTATTAAGCACTCAGTGTGTGGTCCCCACTGTGTTTGGTCTTGGCACAGAAATGTTCACTGACTGTAATTGGGATCCATATGTAAGGATGGGGATCTACCGATTGCTTTAAGGTAACTACTTCGAAGCGTGGGGGGAGCAACATGATAAAAAGCTCTGTCTAGAGTCTAGACGGTGGTTCCCAAACTTTTTTGACCCTTTCCAGAAAAATATTACTTAGCGCCCTGGAAATTAATTTCTGGTCAGAGCTATGGCTAGAGGAAGAGTTTGTGACCCAAAGGACAGGGTGGATCACAGGCAGTAAAATGCACAATTCTGATTATGTAAAACGCAAAAGTATTTTACACAGTTGAAACTAATGGCAGCTAAAGATCAGAAGAGAAATTGGAAAATGGGGATATTTTGCTGCCAAGTTCTCATTCCTAAGCACTGTAGGGACTGATCAAGAAGAATGAGAACCAATAAGAGAAATGTAACTCAAAATACATCTGAGCTTTCTCTTCACACCTGCAAATCAAAGACTACAGAAGACAGGAATGATCAGTGCTAGATGGGTCGTGAAACGATAAATACATTGGTGATGGTGGGTGGTGCTGAGAATCAGGACAGCACAGACATTCTGGAAAGCAATTTGGAATTCTGCAGGTGAAAATGCCTCAAATGCCCAAAGCCTTCTACACAAAGATTCTGCCACTGGCTCATCCCACAAGATCACAGGGAAGAGGAAAGTCTTATATTTACAAAAATATCTCTAGCAGTACTTGTTGTGATAGCAAAATCTTGTCGATGGAGTAGATGCTCATTGATGGGGAATGGCTAACCATATTGTGATGCATGAATGTAATGGAAGAGTACCCTGCTGGGAGAAAGGATAAATGGAAGGAATACAGAGAAGCATGGGAAAATCTCCATGAACTGATTCAGAGGCACATAAGCAGAACCTAAAAAGCAATATATACAGTAATTACAACAATGTAAATGGAAGGAAAAACCATGGTGAAACCAAAAGGGAATGTTGCAAAATGATGAAGGACAAGAATGGCTCCCAATAGGATCTATGAGAAGTCAAACTGAAGCTTAAGGTCAGAGACAAGAGGCAACATGTACTAGACAGGTCAAATCACCACTGCCACCCGGACCACCAGCTCTGCTCAAGCTGATGAAGACAGTCTAAGATCCTGAGCCCAACAGCCCCACAGGAATAGCAATGTTTCCAGCCCGGTGCCCTCAGTCATCCTCCTGGGAAGGAGCCCTTGGAGACTTATTAATCTGTAAGGACTATAGACATAGTTTCTGGGGACTAAAGAAAGACACTCATCACTAGAATCTTTGGCTGAATCCAATGGTTCAAGGGTAGCTGTGGCTCAGTGGTTAGAGAACTGGGCCCAGAGTTAGGAAGACCTTAGTTCAAATCCAGCCTCAGACATTTCCTAGCTGTGTAACCCTGGGCAAGTCAGCCTGACAGAAAAGATCCACTGGATAAGGAAATGGCAAACCACTCCAGTATCCTTGCCAAGAAAAGCTCATGGATGGCTCTGGCCTACGGGGTCCTGAAGAATTGGACACAACTGAACAACCACCAAAATCCAATGGTTCAACATAAAAAACCCAGAGAGGATTTTGTCAGTGACATTAAGGAAGACACATGATTGGCTGCTTTGCCACTTCACCCTAAGGACCATGGGACTTTTTGATTTAACTTGCAGCTGAAACCTCACCTCAGTGTTGTTTTCCTCATTAGAATGTGAACTCCCAGAGAGCACAATCGGTCTGACTGTTCCCTTTTTGTACCCAGTGCTGGGCATATAGTAAAAGTCTTCATTCATTCATTCAGCCCTACCCTACTCCTTTGCAGAGGTGGGAGGGCCACAAAGATGACATATTGCACATATTTTCATACTTCGTTAGTTCATCAGGTTTGCTGATTTTTTCCCTCTTTCTTTTAAAAATATTACTTGTTATCTGGGATGGGGAGAAGAAGGGATCCCTGCAGACAATTTTGGAGCCACAAAAGAATTAAGAGATGGTGATACAAATTTATTTTTAAAAAGAATAAGAACCCTGAGCAGTCAAATGATAAGAAACAGCTGTTTTTGGAGAAAGAACTCTAAGCTAAAAAATGCTCTAGACCAGGGATGGGCAAACTATGGCCTGTGGGCCAGATGTGGCCTCCCGAAATGTTCTGTCCAGTTGTGGGACATTCTTCCTAATCTGATGAATACGAGTAGGATACAGTACAATGAAACTTCGAAAGGGTTGCTTAGAAACAGACTGACAGAGAAGCATTTCCTTTCCTTTGGCCCCTCTTTAAAAAGTTTGCCCATCACTGCTCTAGATCATTAACAGAGAATTGCAGATGAAAACAACTTCGAGGTTTCACCCACAAAGCTGACAAAAATTGGGCAATGAAAGGCCAGAATCAGTGAGGGAAAGCCGTAACATCTTATTGGTGGTTCTACGAATGGTCCAGCCATTCTGGAAAGCAGTTTGGAACTGGGCCCCATAACTATTAACCAGTGCTCGTACCCTCTGACCCAGAGATGTGGCGGGTGGATTGATACACCAAAGAGAGCAAAGACAGAAGGAAAGGCCCTCTTTGCCCAAAACATAAAAGCTCTCTTCATGGAGGTGAAGAATTTGAAACCGAAGGGGCGTCCATCACCTGGGGAATGGCTGGAATACGCTGGTGTGGGAAGAAGTGATGCAGAGAGAAGCGAGCAAAATCAGGAGTGAAGGTTTTACAGTAATGATAATGTTAAACAAACCCTTCGGAGGAATTAAGAACTCTGATCACAATGGCTAAGCGGGGTGCTCAGGGGGCGCAGGCACAGAAGAGGAAGAGAAAGCAAATTTTGTTTCATTGGAAATGGTAACACGAAACATAAAGGAGTTGGTGCGAACTCTTCTTTATGGAATCAATCAGCACTTGGGTGGCAGGAAGGCTGTGCCCATGTGGTAGGGCTTGGCCACCCCAAGGAGCTGGTTTAGAAACAGACGGTTTGGCCACAGAGAGGACAAACCAGCAAGAGAACGTCAGAGTGCCCCATGGCCAAGAATGGAGATGCCGAGGAAGGTCCTCAGCCCCATAGGGATTTCAGGGCAGAAGGCTGAGGCTGTTGTCCCAGTTGTACCTCCCTCCCCCCTTCCCTCCGTGGGCTGAGGGAAGGACCAGGAAACGGTCTGCTCCTTCCCCAACTTCCTCTCCTGGGCCCCATCTCTTTAGGGCAGGGGAATATTCTGTTTCTTTACCCAAAGGTTCCTGGTGGTAACCAGAATTCTGCCCCAACCGCAGAGGTAAAGATGTTGCTGTGAGTTAAGGTCAGGAGCCCAGCCTCTGCGTAAATTTGAACCAAGGTCTTCTTGACTCCAGGCTCATCTTTGTTTGGGACTTTGGTCTCCAGCATTAAGCGCACACAGTTCCTGGTCCGTAGTAAGCGCTTAATAAATCCTCGGCGTCTTTCATGTGCCACCAGCCTTGACTCATTTGTAGAAAAGGACACTCGTGAAGCAAGCACAGTGGGAACAGCGATTATAGAGCCACATTTCACACCAGGGCCCTCTGGGTTCAAGCTCAGAGGCAGCACGTGTGGCCAAAGGGCAATATTCACATCTCCTGGCTGCTGGAAGTCCTCTGGTGCCATTAAGAATGAATGGAGGATGGGGCAGCTGGGTAGCTCAGTGGATTGAGAGTCAGGCCTAGAGATGGGAGGTCCTAGGTTCAAATCTGACCTCAGACACTTCCCAGCTGTGTAACCCTGGGCAAATCACTTGACCCCCATTGCCCAGCCCTTATGGCTTTTCTGCCAAAACAAGCCAGATTGAATGAGGCTCCATTTGCCTACCACGGCCTGGTCTAAAGCTAAGGATCATTAGCCAGGGCATTAGTACCAAAGGTGACTTGCCAGCTTGCCCCTTTTCTGCAGAAAGCATAAGGCAATAGAATGAACTCTAGTTTTGAAATGAGAGGACCTGGATTCAAATCCTGACTCAGGCACCTTCTACTTGTGGAATCTTTGGCCTCTTAGGATCTGTTTCCTCAGCTCTAAACAGAGGGGATTGGACTGGACTAGGGGCTCAGAGCCAAGTAATAATCCCATGGTCCATCTGGCACTCCTCTGGGATGCTGGAGCTGGCAGATGGGAGAGGGCAGGTGAAATCCAATCATCTTTAGGACTCGAGCCTACCCCAAGCTCGGGGAGGCTGTGATGAGCATTATTGGAAATTCCAGCAATGGGAAGCCATCTGGGCAGCAGTGTAGGAGCCGCGGGCAGGTGGCAAGAAGCCGCACATCACCTGGGAAAGCAGGGAAGAGACCACGAGTGTGAACGCCCAGAAGGCAGAGGGCACTGCTTTAAGGCAATACTGCCCAGAGGCTACCGCAGATCCTAGAAGGGAATAAACTCCAGGATGCTAGTGCGGTTGGCCCCAGAGCTACATTGGACGCTTGTGCATGTATGAGAGTTGTGTGTGGGTGTGCCTGTGCCCACATGTGTCACTTCCTTTACATTCCCAAAGGGATGGCCCAGGCCCCCAGAGTAGCCACACAGCCTTCACCCACACACTTTGGACAGCACTGTGGGAAGTGTCGCTCATTCACGTGGAGCCACCGGCCCCTGCGCCTCTGGAAGCCTCTGGAGCTGGGAGGCCTGTCCTTGGGGGGGGTTGGAAAAGGAGCTCTCTAAAGAAGAGCCAGTGTGAAGTCGTGCCTCAGACACGGCCTCCCTGGCTCTGTGGCCAGTCCCACGGGGTCCACATTGGCAAGGGGGAGGAGGCCCAACCTTTGTCCTTCCCAGCCATCGTTCTTCAGCATCCATCCACACACCTACCATGCTGTGGCCCAGACCATGCTCTCTCCTTTCTGGAGTTTGATGCGGGGCTCCAAGGCTTCCCTTCCGTCCTTACCGAACGCACTACTCTTAAAGAACAAAAACAACTTCTCCCATCTTGGGTCAGTTCCAAGGCAGAAGAGCAGTCAGGGTTAGGTGATGGGGCTGAAAGATTCAGAAGCTTATACAGGCCGAGGCTGAGCTCTGGACCTAGATAGGAGCACGTGGTATCGGTTCAAGGACGGGCGTGAAGGAGGGTATCTCGTGGGACCCTGGCCGGGCCCAGGTGGACGTCTGATCGTTTGTGTGCTGACGGTTTCTGGGAACTCGTCACTCCCCAAAACTTAAAACAGTCCCACGGATGTTCCAGGGAGGGTTGACCCCCCCTCCAGAAGATTCTTGGACCCAAAATTCGGGACCCCCAGCCTGGTGAACCTAGGAGTGGGTGTCTCCCCCAATTTGGTGATGTCTTCTGGGCTTATAGACGCTCTTCTGGCTTTCGCTTTTGTACTTCTTAGTTGTGTCTTTTATTGTTGCTGTAAATCAAATATTTCGCTGCCCATTTTATAATTCATAAACAATTCTTACTGAACACCGTGGAGCCAGAGTGCTACTCGGACTGAAAATTCTTGTAAAGCAGCGACAGAAGCTTTGCTCCGCTGCCTTGACTCGGCAGGATACCGAGTAAGCACCAAAAAGGCCCGTATTGCCCACCCAGAAGTCTCCTTCTTGGGATATCGTTTGCGGGAAGGATTGCGTTGGCTCACTCCAGAAATGACTCAAACTATTCTTTCCATTCCAACCCCATCAAACCCCCGACAAGTTCGAGAATTTTTAGGGACAGTGAGGTATTGTAGATTGTGGATACCGGGATTCGCCGCCTTGGCCAAACCTCTGTACGAGGCTACTTGTGAGTCCCCTTCCTGGACATGGACCACTGATATGGATGTTGCTTTTCAGCGCCTCCATACGGCAATGCTCGAAGCCCCTGCTCTAGCCCTTCCTGATTCAGACAAGCCATTTCAACTCTTTGTGGCGGAGGCTGGCGGAATAGCCAAGGGAGTCCTCACCCAAAAATTGGGACCCTGGGACCGACCAGTAGCATATTTGTCTAAGCGCCTCAACCCTGTGGCTGCGGGCTGGCCGGTCTGCCTTCGGATCATAGCAGGGATAGCGCTCTTAGTCAGAGATGCAGATAAACTCACTCATGGACAACCTTTGGTTATTGCTACTTCACATGCAGTAGAAAGTGTTCTTCACCTACCTCCAACCCACTGGATCTCCCATGCCCGCCTTACGCACTATCCATCCCTCCTCTTAGAAGAAAGCCGACCCTCCTTTCAGGTCGTGGCTGCCCTAAACCCAGCTACTCTTTTGCCTACTAGCTCGGGGACTAAACTAATGCACTCTTGCCAGGAAGTGCTTGTAGAATCTATTTCTGCCCGGCCTGATTTGAAAGATATTCCTTTGCAGAATTCAGACTTTATTCTTTTTACTGATGGCAGCAGCTTTATGACCCCAGCCGGTCGGAGGGCTGGTGCAGCAGTCATGAACGATGCTGGTGAGACTCTGCGGTGTGCCGCCCTCCCTGATGGAACCTCTGCCCAACGAGCCGAATTCGTCACCCTGACTATGGCCCTGAGCTTGGCTAAGGGAAAGCGGCTGACAGTTTACACTGAGAGTCGATATGCCTTTGCCACTCTGCACGTCCACGCCCCAATCTTCCGGGAGCGGAGATACGTCACCTCAGCGGGTAAGCCAGTGTCCTGAAAAAGTGTCCTCAAGGACCAGCAGGTACTGATATCCATACTTTCCTGGTTTAACCTCTGTGAGATCGATCTCCCAATGCTCACAGGGGCGAGTACAAGCACCGCGAAGTCTAGTTCCGAGACTGGTTATCTTCTTTTGAGGCGCGAGTCAGCTGGCAAGTTTTACATTTCTGAGTCAATTCCTCTAAAAAGCTACTGGAGCCATGAAAACGAACCTGCCCTTTCTGGAGGAGGGTTCACATTTTAGTGGCCCCCGTATGAGTGAGATGATGCAGGTGGGTAGAGAGAAGCTGGCCCATAGCTTGTGGGAGAAAGAGATTACCATCTGGATCTTTATACAGGGTGCCAGACCAGTGACCTGACTTAGCCCGGACCCATTCCAGGTCGGCAGAGGAATACTGGGGTGGGTCTGACAGAGGGGCAGGGATATTAGTATTAGGGCCACAAGGCTCTGATAAGTCCAAATTAAATGCAAGCTCATACAGTGGGGCTTGTAAAGCCGCTTTCCTGGCAGCTTCATCAGCCTGCTGGTTTACTGTCGCCTCTAGGGATGTACCTGACTGGTGTCCTGGGGTATGAACCACAGCAACCGCTCTGGGTTCCCAGACGGCTGCGAGGAGCTCCTGGATGTCCTGGAGATGGGACACTGGCTTACCCGCTGAGGTGACGTATCCCCGCTCCCGGCAAATCGGGGCATGGACGTACAGAGTGGTAAAGGCATATCGACTCTCAGCTATCTTAAAAAGGGCAGAGAAAGAATTCCTTTACTTCAAAGGCACCTCTGAGGCTGGCCTAACCATACGTCAGAGTTGCCCACAGTGGACCAGATGCACAGACCACATGCAAACACACTGAGATTGTAAACAAAATACATAGGCCAAGTACCTAGCACATAGTAGGCATTTAGAAAACATCTGCGGTATGACTAAGGGATCACATGCAAAAACAAAAGACATGCATTATCTAGGAAAGCTGTATGCAGGATTCATGGAAGCGTAATAGAAACAGAACCAGGTTTGGCACCAAAGGGAATTTAAAGTCCAGCTCTGCTGCTCACCAACAATGTGACCTCAGGGAAGATGCTTGACTCCTGTGGGCCCCAGTTATCTAACTGATAAGATGAGGGGTTGGACTAGATGTTGACAGAGGTTCTAAATATAGAATTGGAAGTTTCTAATAGAAAACCAAGAAACCTGGGCAGTCACTAGGTCTAGCAAGGAAAAATGAGAACAATAAAATGTTTTTTTTTCAGTTGTGGTCATCTCAATGACCAGAGACCAAAAAGAGGTCAGAACTATTAATTAAATGGAATTATGACATTCTTGATGATCTGACTATAAACTAGGGTAGAATACAGCATATGTTGGAACTAAATGGAAAGATGGTTCATAAGTGCTTTTTTTTAAACCCTTGCCTTCTCCCTTAGAATCGATACTAAATATTGGCTCCAAGGTAGAAGAGCAGTAAGGGTTACGCAGTTAGGGATAAGGGAGTTGGCCAGGGTCACACAGCTAGGAAGACAAATTCTTATTCAAAAGTAAAAGAGGGTGGTAGTGCTGGTTTTATTGTGTGTCCAGAGGCAACAAAAAAAATTTTACCATTCCTTGGGACATTGGATCAACTTATATCGTAAAAATGGCACCATGGAAATAACTGCTGCATGTTATAAAGAATAAAAAGTGGTTGTCACAATGTAAAGGGGGAAAATTATTATGGTTTGGTTGGACTGAATATTAAAAATGGTGGTTGTCAAGAATTGAATAAATATCCATTTTAAAATGATTTTTAGCAATTTGTTTATAAAATATAGGAGAGAGTGAAAGTAGACAAATGAGAAAGAGGGTAGAGTAAGAGATCTAGCTTATCGAACTAGATTATGTGTTCGAGTCGAATCTTGGCTTTACTCCGGCAGGCCTCCAGAGGCCCAGCCGGAGAGCCTAAAAGTCAATTAACAAGGGTTTTAGCCAGGAGTCCTTCTCTCAGTCAAGATGTCCCTCTGGAGGCTAGTACCTCCAGGGAGGCTAAGGAAGTCAGTCTTTTTTTTTTTTTTTTTCACTCACCCATGTGTGGTTCTAAGGAGAAATATAAAGCAGTCCAAGGTCTCAGCCAGAGCTCCTCCAGGTCCAGTTCCAGGACAAAGAGAGAGAAGAACTGACTCACAGGAAGCTGTAACTCCCTTTTAAAGACACTTCTTTTGCAACACTTTCTGTGCATGCTTCCTATATTACATGTACCAATCACAACAAAAGCTTTGCTTAGGACTGCCCAACAGTGTAATAATATATTTGACAGTCATGTTGGAAGTCAAGATGATTGACAGTTACCTGCTTAGAATGTGGAATTAACTGAGCATGGCAGGAGCTTGGCAGGAGCCAAGGGCAGTTAAGGCTCGGGTATAAAAGCCAGGATTTTGAACCCACAGGGATCTCAAAATTGAGATATTGGACTGAAGGGTGGTTTGGGTGGGCCTTGGGTGAGCTTTATTCAACCAGCAACCAACTTCAAATCTAATTCATCAATCCCTGTTCCTAAATTTCACTACCAGGAAGAACAACAACATCTTATTCAGCAGAGTAACCTTGATTTAGGTTGGGCCTGTCTGGCCCAACCAGGCTGTTATCTATCAAACCTGGTCAGCAGTATTTTCAAAGATTATCAATAATATCATTAGCTTTAATTAGTCAAGGACTTCCTATTCCCTTTCTCCCAGTCATTATCCTGCTCCTCCTTTCCTAAGTCTATTAGTAATAAATCATCTTAAACTTACAACTGACTTGGGCTTCATCAAAAGTTCTAGTAAGCTCTAGTGAATCATATCCTGAGATAATTTGAGGGAAGAGGACTATTACATCTTGCAGAAACAGTGATCAATATGTAGTCAATCTTAAGCATTATCCAAAGGCACAGGGCTTCAGTTGGGCATAGATAACTGTACAATTCTAACAGCAGATTCATTGCCTGGTTGGTAGTCCTGGGATACTGTTATCATCTGGAGTTTGGGATTAGCAGATTCAACATATTCAGACAACATCTACTGCAGTGGGTGATCCTTTTGGGTTCACTATCATATCTTAAGTGTCCCATATAGGATTTTACATTCACAATTAACCCTGCTCCAGATCCACATTACAACCTTCTTATAACAGCAGTCAGTCAATTCTGATTCGTCACCCACTCTTGCACATGTGAGGTACAGATTTCCCCCACTCAAGTGTAAGTGGGATGTTTACACTTTTGGTGATTAAATCTAGAAATGGGCAGGGTAGGATTGATCCCATCTTCACAATGTGCAATAGCTTTTGTGACAGTTGAAAAGGTAGAGAAATTCCATAGAGAACAATATGACTTGCCAAGGTAAAGTCACCAGAAGGTGGGAATAGAGAAGGATGGCCAAAAAGTTAGAAATCCAGATAGTAAAAATTGGAACGTGAGAAGCTAAAGATCCATAGATAAGAGAGAAACTTCACATTCACAAATCATCAATAATCTACTCAAGAAAAGCCCAATGTGTGGGGCCATAACAAGCACCTGACAAAGTGAACACAAATTACCCAGAGTTGATCCTCAGGATGAGTCTGTCTCAAATGGATTTAAGTCACTTGGTCTGTATAAAATGAACCCCTAGGTCCTGAAAGAACTGGAAGAGGTGATAGTTGAACCATTATCAGTGACTTTTGGCTCTATAGAAATAAAGGTACCCCAATGCTGAAGGGCAAATGCGGTTCCAATTTTCTAAAAGGGGGAAAAGAACAAAGCCCACAAACCATAGACTAGTGAGCTTGACTTTGGTTCCTAGGAAAATTCTAGAACAGATGATTAAAGAGATGGTTAGTGAATATCTCAAAAAAAGAAAATGGTGATCACAAGAAGCCAGAAGAGCTTTGTCAAGAACAAGTCATAGCAGAGTACATCTATGTCCTTTTTGGAGTGTAGGAAGAAATTTAGTTCAGTAACTTTTTTTTTAAACCCTCACCTTCCGTCTTGGAGTCAATATTGTATATTGCCTCCAAGGCAGAATCTGCCTTGTGTATTGGCTCCTAGGCAATGGGGGTTAAGTGACTTGCTCAGGGTCACACAGTTGGGAAGTTTCTGAGGCCAGATTTGATCCTAGGACCTCCCGTTTCTAGGCCTGGCTCTCAATCCACTGAGCTACCCAGCTGCCCCAGTTCAGTAACTTTTAATCGCTTATAAGGATTCCTCTATAATAGTTTGCTAAGCTGTAACTATGTGACTTAAATAATATATACTAGGAAGAGCATTAGAAGTCTCTGTAATGATGAAAGTACCTGTTCACCTCCCCATTACTTTGCTACATGCTCTAGAGGTTGTAACATGAGGAAGTGGGGCCCCTATTCTTAGGGTCATAACTAATTTATCTAGGAAGGGAAAGGAGAAAAGTGTGTGTTGGGGGGGGTGTGCCTTGGTCATAACCCTTATTTCTGGAATCTGTTAGTAAAGATCTTTTCATCAACATGTTTGGTACATATGTTCCACATATGCTCAGAGTTCCTGACCCTGTTCATAAACCCTGTTGAGTAACTGCTCAAGCTTATAAATTCTATATAAGCCAAACATTAGATGTCTTAGGCCACACAGACTGGGCGTGGCTGTTGATTTTGGGGTTCTCTATTTTGTGCCAACATATAAAGTCAGCTCTTTGGCTCTGGTATTGGGCCCAGTTATTCTTATTTCTTTTAGGAGCAATATGATTGAACCAAGTAGAGAAGAATTCTGTAGCTATAAATTACCTAAATTTTAGCAAAGCATTTGAAAATATCTCCTATTAGGTGAATTCAGAGCTGAGTGGATGATCAGACTTAAAGGATAATAATGGGTACAAGTCAACATGACCAGAGGTTTCCATGGAGTTCCCTAGGAATGCTCTTTTCTTCTTTTAAAAAATGCTTTATTGATGTTCTTTTCTTTCTTTTTTTTAACATAGCTATCAGTTCTGACTGACTTCCCACTCTACCTCCCAATAAAAACTTCCCTTGTAACAAATAAGAAGTAAGCAAAATAAAACAAGACATTGGCCATACCAGATAAAGAGAAAAAAAACAAAACCAAAAAACAGTGAGCAGGATGGGATTTGTTAGTAGGACTGGAGGAAGGAACTCAAGGAGGGGAAATAAAAGTTTCTTGAAGATTGGAGGTAGAAGGCCCATTTTAATGGGGGCATTAAACTGAAGACAAAAGCCGAGTTATTAAATACTCCTAGGAAAGAGCTGAAAAGAACCAGTTTTTTATGTTCCTGAGGAAATTATGGGTCCAAGCATGAGCCATAGAGTACTTAATGAAAAACCCAAAAGATTTATTTTGTAAGCCTAGAGAGCCCTGATTCTGAGTCACGGGGCACATATATTTATTTGCCTTTGTGCAGTTAAGTTTCATAGAAAAGATTATAGAAAAGACTGAAATAAATTCTACAGGCTCCATTATCTACAGGAATCAGAAGTTCCTTTCTGGCAATCAACTTCACATCTCTCTTCTTCAGTCATATGATGGCAACATGGTTTGTTGTAATATCACCAATTCTAAATACACCACTTATGTTCTGGAGAAATCCAGACTTCATTATTGTAGTTTCTAAAAAGTATTTTGGGTCCAAATTTAACATTTTTATTGATATCAATAAAGGCATAGATCATGCGCTTATTATTTTTTGCAGATGACGCAAAGCTACTAGGGATTGCTATTAGATTACAGAGCCAGGATCTAAAGAGATCTTGGTATGCTGAAATGCTGGGCTGAATCTAACAAATTATAATTCAGTAAGAATAAAGTCTAAAACTTGAAATCTAATCATCACTTTCACAAGTATAAAATGGGGATGGAAGATTGGACAACAGTTTTTAAAAGTTCTGGGGTTTTGAGTGGATTGTGAATTCAATAGGAAGCAGAAGTATGATGTGGCAGCCCCCAAAGCTAATGAACTCTTGGGCTGCAATCAGAGGGTCATAATGTTTCCAGGAATATGGAGGTGAGAATCTTATTATACTATGCCTTGGTTAGAGCTCATCTGGAATGTTGTATTCCAATCTGGGGATTGTAAAAAGGAATTCTTTATTCCTTTTAATTTAATGGGGGACTGTGATAATGAGATTAAACCTACCCTGCACATTTTTATATTTAATCACCAAAGGTGTAAACACCACCACTTAATTCACAAGTGGGAAAGTCTGTAACCCACGTGTACAAAAGTGGGTGATGAATCAGAATTGACTGACTGCCCCCTGGGCAGTCCTAAGCAAAGTGTTTCTTGTGACTGGACACATAAACTAAGAGGAAGGCACAGGGAGTGACAACTTCCTGTAAGGCTTTTTGTTCGTTTCTGGACCTGGAGGAGCTCTGGCTGGGACCCTGAGACCTTGGTGAGACTGTTCTTAAATCTCTCCCTTAGAACTACATGTGGTTAGTGAAAGAGGCTAACTCCCTTAGCTTCCCTAGAGGTACTAGCCTCTGAGGAGCCCTTGATTGGGAGGAGTGGTTAAAATCCTTGTTAATTTACTTTTAGGCTCTCTGGCTAGGGCCTCTGGAGCCCTGCCTGAGTAAAGCCAGGGATTGAACACATAACCTAGCTTGTTAAGCTAGATTTCTCACTCTATCCTCTTCTCATCTCTTTACTTCCACTCTCCTATATTTTATAAATTACTAAAATCATTTTAGAATTGATATTTATTCAGTTCTTGGCAACCACTCATTTAAATATTTAGTTCAACAGAAACCATAATTTTTTCTTTTATAGGACCTGGAGGTCCTCTTACCATAGAGATGTATAGGGATCAACTAGCCCACAGTGATAGGAAGTAGAAATCATATAGACAGGAAGGAGGAACCATAGAGATAGGAAGTGAGGTAGGAAAAGGATATAAAAGGAGCCAGCATGAGTTGGTTGGTCTGTCAGTTGCTGACAGGGCTGGCAGTTGCGAGGAAGTTGGCTGCTGGGCATGAGTTGGCCATTGGGGGTTGGGAGATATATAGAGAGATAGTAAAGATATTGATTCTGCCTGGTGAGCTGAGCTGAAGGGTGATCAGCTGGACTTTCTCTAATGGCGGTTATAGGTAGAAGCAGGCAGTTTTGGGTAATAATTATAGGTAGTTATAGGATAACTAGTATAGACACTAGGCAATTTTCTTTCTCTATCTCTTTCCTATATTTCTCTCCTTTACTATATTCTTTTACTATCTCCTTTAATTAAACTAAATTGTTAAAAGCTGCTAGAAGTTTTCTTTTCTCTGGCTTAAAGGTATAATATTAATTTACAACTCCACTATATTCTCATTAAAGCTTAAATGATTAAAAACTGCTCTTATTTTGTCAAACCTCCCAATTTAACCCTTACAGGATCATAGTCTAAGAAAGATAGTACAAAAGTGCAGTGTTCATAAGAAGGAACCAAGATGGTGAAGGGCCTTGCCTACATGACATTCTGTTGAAAGGAAATAGACATATTTGGCCTGGGGAACAAAACTCAGGACATGCTAGTCATGCCCAAGTATGTAAAGGAGGGATTTACATTTCATTTCAGGAAGTTTCCTGACAATTAGAGCTGTCCTAAAGTGTAGAAGGAAATGCAAACCACTCCAGTATCAACTAAGAAAACTCCAAATGGGATCATGAAGAGTTGGACAGGACTGAAATGACTCAACAAGAAAATAAAAAAGGGGAATGGATTGTCTTGAGATGCTAAGTTCTCCTCACTGAAGGTCTTTGAGAAGAGGCCGGAAAACCACTTCCCAGGTAGAGACCCTTTGGGTATGAGTTGCACTAGGTGGTGTATGAGATCCCTTCTTTCAAATTTTGTCATTAATAAAAAAAAAAGTCACATTTGTATTTTAACAGAAAAAATAATTTGTTATTGATGTAGAAATCATTCCTGAGTTAGATATCTGTGTATAGTCAGACTGGGGACTTGTTAGGGCAAATATCAAAATTAACATAACCCCAAAAAATAGAAATGAGGAAAAGATATAATAAAAGCATTATAAAACTAAACATATATGTATATATGAAAGGTATAATTAATACTCCAATATAGCCTATTTAAACAACTTCTTGATGATGGAAAGTGGGATATCAAAGCAAGTTAATTCAACAAACACTTATTAAGTGCCCATTATATGTAAGACACTGTATTAGGCATAGAAAATTACATGCTAGAGACAAAACAGTCCATTCCCTCAAGGGAAATGTATATGGATGACTAATTGAGAAATTCATTCATTACATTATTGGGTAAGGGAGAGGATATCATGGAGCAATACCCGGAAAGGCCAGGCAGAGGTCTCATGTAGGAGATAGCACTTCAACTAAGCCTTGAGGAGAATTAGGATTCCAAGAGGTAGAAGGCAGGAGAGAGAATATTCTAGACCCACAAAAAGGTGAGAAAGCAAGAGATGGAGTGTCAGGAACAGAAAATTGGCCAGTTCATTTGGAATATCAGAATGCACAAGGGGAAGCAATAGTTCAGATGAAGGGTGATAGGGATATGGACTAAGGTGGTGGTGACGTGAGTAGAGAGGAGGGTCAGATGCTAGAGATATTGTGGAGAGAAAATTGACAGACTTAGCAAATGGTTTGAAATCAGAGAGGATTAAGAATCAGTGGGATGATGGGCATAAGAAGGCAATCAAGAAGTAGGAATATTTTTTCTCCTGTGACTAAGGGCAGTATGCTCCTTTCAGACTGGAACAGTTTCTCAGTAAGTTAACAGTGAATCATTTGCTACAAAGGTGAAGTTTGGGGGAGGGAGATGACTGGGGACTTGAACAGAGAGGAAAAGGTTTGGAAGAGCTGTTGTATGAAATTTGATGAGGATTTGATCTCAAGGGTTTCCTCTAGGTTGAAATTTCTACTTTCTGAAAAAGAATGTACTCTAGCTAAAAACCTCAAATTTAATTCTTTTAAAAGGCTCTACCTTCATAAAGCCTGTCTCCAGTGTGAATTCTGTAATGCTGAGTAAGCTGTTTGCTCAGGCGAAAAGCCTTTCCACATTCATTACATTCATATGGTTTCTGTCCCGTATGAATTCGCTGATGTTCAGTAAGTCCTGTCCTTAGACGGAAGGCCTTCCCACATTCATTGCATTCATAAGGTTTCTCTCCAGTGTGAATTCTCAGATGCCCAGTAAGTGCTGTGCTTTGGCTAAAGGCCTTCCCACATTCATTACATTCATAAGGCTTCTCACCAGTATGAACTGTCTGATGTTGTGTAAGGTTTGCTCTTTGGCAAAAGGCCTTCCCACATTCATTACATTCATATGGTTTCTCTCCAGTATGAATTCTCTGATGTCGATTAAGCTGTGTACTCTGGCTGAAGGCTTTCCCACAGTCCATGCATTCATATGGTTTTTCTCCAGTATGATTTCTCTGATGTTCAGTAAGGCCTATGCTCAAACGGAAGGCCTTTCCACATTCATTACATTCAAAAGGTTTCTCTCCAGTGTGAATTCTCTGATGTTCTGTAAGTGCTGTGCTCAGGCGGAAGGCCTTTCCACATTCATTACATTCAAAAGGTTTCTCTCCGGTATGAATTGTCTGATGTCGACTAAGTCCTGCACTCCAGCGGAAGGCCTTCCCACACTCATTACATTCAAAGGGTTTTTCTCCAGTATGAATTCTCTGATGTTCACTAAGCCCAGTGCTCAGGCGAAAGGCCTTCCCACATTCCTTGCATTCAAAAGGTTTCTCTCCGGTATGAATTATCTGGTGCTGAGTAAGCAATGTTCTTACTCTAAAAGCCTTCCCACATTCCTTACATTCATAAGGTTTCTCTCCAGTATGAATTCTCTGATGCTGAGTAAGCCTTGTTCTCTGACAGAAGGCCTTCCCGCATTCTTTACATTCATAAGGTTTCTCTCCAGTATGAATCCTCTGATGTTGAGTAAGTCCTGTTCTCTGGCAGAAGGCCTTCCCACATTTGTTACATTCATAAGCCCTCTCTCCGGTATGAATTCTCTGATGTTCAGTAAGTCCTGTTCTCTGATGGAAGGCTTTTCCGCATTCCTGACATTCATAAGGTTTCTCTCCAGTATGAATTCGCTGGTGTACAATGAATCGTGTGCTCAGGCTGAAGGCCTTCCCACATTCCTGACATTCATAAGGTTTCTCTCCAGTATGAATTGTTTGATGTTGAATAAGTGCTGAGCTCTGGTGGAAGGCTTTCCCACATTCATTACAGACATGAGTTTTCTCTCCAGTATGAATTCTCTGATGTCGTGTAAGTTTTGATCTCTGTCGGAATGCTTTGCCACATTGCTGACATTCATAAGGTTTCTCTCCAGTATGAATTCTCTGATGCTCAGTAAGCTGTGAACTGCGGCGGAAGGCCTTGCCACATTCATTGCATTCATGAGGTTTCTCTCCAGGGTGAATTCTGTGATGTTGTCTAAGTTCTGCTCTTTGACTGAAGGTCTTTTCACATTCATAAGGCTTCTCATTCATATGAATTGTCTGATACTCCATAAGGCCTGAAGTATAAGTGAAGGGTTTCCTACAGTCATTATACTTGTTTTCTCTATCTGTATCATGCTTATAGATATTCTTTTCCTCATTGCCCTGAAGAGTTTCTAAATTGGCTTTAAGTTTCCAGACTTCTCCTAACTTGGAGACACATATATCAATCCTTGTCAGGCTTTCCTGAGATGATCCTTTAAGAGCAAGGCCCAAGTTTGGGGCTGAAACCTTGGTCTCCCAACCTGAAAGAAAAAAAAAAAGAAAATATAGTTATCACTTCCATCTCCTACTACACATATAGTCTTGACTTCTGTATCTTCCATCAAGAAATATGACTGGTAAACTCTTAAGAATAACTAATACAATCTTATATTTCTAGAGTTAAGGAAAGTCTTTTACAATCCTTCAAGTACTAGATAAATATGGATTGTTATGATTATTATAATCATGTACACTTTATGGAAGCAATTCGGTAGAGTATACAGAATTCTATTCTTAAAGTCAGGAAGACCTAAATCCCCAAACCAGCTCTGTGACCTTGGTGAAGTCATTTAACTTCTAGCTATCTCCAGCAATTCTTTAGATTAAGTCATAGATGAGTGGTGACTTGTGTTGGTGGAAGGAGTTTCCTACACTTAGAAAATTATAGAGAGCTGGAGTTTGTTCATTTTTGAACCCCCTATCTTCTTTCCTAGTAACAATTCTAATCTAGAAAGGCAAGGGGTAGGCAAAAGGAGTTAAATGACTTGCCCAGGGTCACACCCTTAGAAAGTGTCTGAAGCTGGATTAGAATCCAGGTCCTCCCAATGTAGGCTTGGTGCTCTATCCACTGTACCACTTAGCTACCCCACATAGTTTGAACAACTTATATCCACCTCTTAATATTTGGGGTAGTATAATCACTTTTAAAGTATCTTATATTCAAACTCACCACCACTTTGGGTGGTAAGTTAGTTTTATTTTCTAAAAGAGGAAACTGGTGCTTAGATTGATTTAGTAATTTGGTCATAATCTTTTTGCCAATAGAGGTCAAAGTTCAGATGTGAAGTGAGGCATTTTTGTTGTTGTTCCAGGCCCCTTTTTGCTCTTCCATGGAACCTTTCTAAAAAACCAAAGTATATTTATTTTTTGAAGTGCTAAACTAAAAGTTCAGAACTTGAAACTCCCAGGATTTTGTTTTGGTTATACCAATGATGGTTCTCCACAATGGAACTAAAATTTCTGTTTCTCAAAACATATAAGATGGATGACCAGCAGCAGTTAGGGGTGATAGAGAGAAGATTTCTTCATTGGGTGGGAGTTTGGACAGGATTGTTACCCAGTTTTCTCAAAAAGTTAAAATTTTAGAATTCTAAAGAGTCTTCATTCTTACTATGGCTAAAGAGAATATGAACATAGGAAATAGTAGGGGCTTTTCACAACCCTCCTTCTTCTCTGGTCCCTCTGGGTGAGAGGAGAAGTTGAAGGGAGAATGGGGGAGAGAGATAAAAACAGAGACAGAAATAAGAGGCAGAGATATAGGAGACAGAGAAATCTACATCCAAACATTGCAATTGAAAGAGGAAATGACATTTTACCATGGTGTGATTGGGTTATAACTAGCAGAAATAAGAAAACTGAAAATTAATCCTTTCAGTGTTGTGACAGCCCAGAAACCTGGCAGAAAGAAGGAAGACAGATGGAAGCCCCATAGAGATGGCTGATTTTATTTTTAGGAAGATGAGAACAAGGCCAACAGGGAAGGAGGCTCACAAGACTTGAGCAGGTCTAAAGAGAACAGAATTGTTGCCTTCCTATTCTGGAACATTCCTGCTGACGATCACAACCTAATCTCTATCACATTAACACTGTGGGCTCACAGAACACATGACACCCTCTCTTGTACTGGGGATACTTGTACATTTTTCTGAGTTGAATCCATTTATCTTTAAATCAGCCTAGCATGCCATCTCTGCCTTCATTTGAGAAAATAAAATAAAGATGTTGAACAGTACAGGACCAACTCATGGGGAATGTTTGTAAAAGGGAATTCTTGGTTATCTTTGAGTTCACACTTGTGAAAAGGGAATCCTTTGTTCTCTTTGCCTAGTTGGAGTTAACACTTTGGTTGGCAATAACTTTGAATCAACACAAGCTTGAACTAGGTGGGAGAAGCTTGAAAACCACTTAGTGAATTCACACCCTACCTAGTGCTAGGTGAGAAGCCAGCAAGTTATTTGGAGAGCTCCACTCTTTCCCCCCAAACTCAACCAGAAACTTAAGTGTTCACACACTCAGAAAGGTGTGAATCCAAAGATGATAAGTCAAACAATTGGGTGATTGGGCCCCATGAAAAGGGTTGGGGACAGGAAACCACCATAAAAGCCATGAAAATCCCTGAGCAGGCAGTCTGGTGAAGGAGTCTAGGACAGAGTGAACTCCAATAAGAGAGTCACTCCAAGAGGGAAGTTGGCTTCAAGAAGGTTGGCTCAAAGAAGAAAGTCAGCCTCAAGAGTCACCTTTTAGCTCCAGTCATTGTCTTGGGGGAATGGATGGCAGGTTTTCCCTTCCTGTCTTTTGGAGAGAGTTTAATTCTGATTGAAGATTAAGAAGTCCTGGCTGAGCCAAGCACTGGAACAATATTTAGTTAGATAGGCTAATGTCTTTTCTACCCTTTTGTGTTTCTCTACTTTTACTCTTTCCATCTCTTTTATAAATAAAAGACTTATAATTTTCATATATTTAGCCAAACCATTAATTTTAACACTTACATGCTGCTGGAAACTTCCTTGTAGGGGGACATCTACACACTGACAACAAACTTTGAGTCCCGCCTCCCGACTAGTTTCAAATCTCCCAATAGCCCTATCAACCAATTACCCCGAATCCTCAGAGTTTATTTCAAACAATGAGAAATTGTATCAAATCCTTTGCTAAACTCCATGCTTAATATTTCTACATCATTCTCCTGATCTGCCCGTCTACACAATCTTTAGTCACAAAAGAGAGGGAATGAGTTTAGTCACTGACGCTTTGTTCCAAATTGCCTCTTGAGATGGTTTGCTTGCTTCTCTTTGGAGAAAAGGCCCATCATCAGCTGGATCTGTACCAATTCTTTTGTGAATCTCTACTAAAATATTTTAAACTGAAAAGGAAGGGGAGGATGAAAACTGCCTACATCTGCCTGCTAGGCTGGATAGCAGAGTGAGCAGCAAAAATGTAGACAAAGTAGCTACAAATGAAAACACTCTAATTTAGAAGAATGCCAAAACAGGAGCAGGACCTACCCTGCTGTGCCTGAACACAAGCATCCACTGTCCTATGCTTGACAAGTATATTGTATGTGAGCCTTTGCCTGTGGGGGAACTCATCACCTTCCAAGAGACCCTGCACTTCTGACCCCCTCTACTTTTAGTTAATTTATTAACTGTCTATGCCCCAGGCGGCTGACACGCCAGGCAGCTGGGAGATCCGGCTGATATGACTCATGAACCACAGTTACTGATTTCTGGAAGGCAAAGGGAATAAAGAGGCTGAAGGGACAGGCTGAAAGGCAAACGTTTTAAAAACTTTTCAAAAGGAGCCACGAATGAGATCTACAAAATAAGAAGTTAGAGAGTTTATGTCTCTGATGCCAGGAAGAATTCCAGAGACTATCAACGAAAGGATATTTTTAGTGGGCGGTCCTGCGGAACCTTTCCTCTCCACACGGCTCTCGGATTTTAAGACAGATTTGTCTCCAAAGTTAATAATAAAATTCCTGAACAATATAATAAAGCATTTCTCATACTTTGTGGAGAAACCCTCAAACTGAACAAAATAAAACAAAGAAGGGTATTTAGTAAAAAATCCAAGGTGCTGCCCGCTCCCGAGAATGGCTTAGCTAAGCTTGGAAAGCCTCGGGGCCAATAAGTTGGTCAGCTGAAAGAAAAGAAACTGGGAGGCCCTCCTGAGGTTCCCCAGTTTGAAGCCTCAGCCCTCTGGCCTCTAGGTCTGATTTTTCTGCTCCCAATAAAGCCGAGTCTTTGCACAGGAGGGTTTCCCAGGCTCCTTTCTTTCAGTTGGTGCCCCAGATGGGAAGGTGACCTGGCCTCTGGGGATGCCTGGATCCCTCCCTGAGGGGTTCTGGATCTGGACTCTTTCCTAATTGGATCTTTTCCCCTCAGGGTTCCGTCCTTAGAAGGTTCTTGTGGTTTCCTTCCGGCCCTTTACCGGTCTGTTTGACCCCTGGACAATTGGGGTTCCCTTCGCTGAATTCGAGTACTCGGATGGGTACTTCTATTTGGAAGCCTTCCCCTCCTCTATGAGACAGCAACAAACCCGGGTTTGGGTGAAAGGCTCCGAGTGACTCTCAGTCCTGTTTGGGCTTCGGGACCATTGTGAATGGGGCTGCCCTGAGAGGCCCGCATTTACAGATACTGGACGTCAAACTGGGAACCTGACAAGAGCCAGAGTTGCCCTAACGTGAGCCTACAGAGGGTGGGGCGGGGCGGGGGGGGGGGGGCAGAGGCTGGGCCAGGAAGGGGGGAGGAGCAGCCAGGCCTGAGGAACAGCGCCTTCTGCCCCCTCCTCTCTCGGGCTGTCTTCAGG